>NC_083650.1:11892298-11927298 GCF_963576545.1 Limanda limanda | reverse complement strand
GAACATCTCAGATTGAAGATAGGGGTTGGCGTGTGTGTGTGTGTGTGTGTGTTTGTGTGTACTTAACGTGTGGAGGATATCTGAAGGGCAAGCCATGACTGCCATTGACATTGCATTGGGCGTTTTGGGGAAAATAATATCTGGGGGGTGCTGCTATCGTTACCTATTTTTCTTCTAGTACAGAAAAAAAGTTGTTGACTCATTTAGGTGGCACATGACAAAAGTCTTATTTGAATTGACATTGCTGTGTGTTTGATTTGAAGAAGATGTTAAGAGAACAGTGTCTTCCCTCCTGTCTGAGGAGAAGAAAAGTGAAGACCTAGACAGACAATAAAAGTGTGTAATTTAGTGAACAGGTCCATTGAGCATCTGAACCCATTCGTCAAAGGTTCTTGAGTAACAACTTCAGTGTGATTGACAGCACAGAAGAGTGTGATGCAGAGACAGGTGGAGGTGATTGGAGGAAGCGTGGGGTTTAGTCTCGACAAAACTGCAATCACACACACACAACCAACCACTGGTGTTTTGCCTGAGGGATGGCAGTGTGGGAGAAAACTGCAACCGCTCTTACGATCAATCATTTAGTTTTGACAGAACTTTGGACAATGTCTAGTCAATAACCCAAAGCCTGTGAACATTCACACCAACACACATACACGTACAAACACATGTGCATAACACACACACACACGCACACACACGATGCGCGTGCACAGCTGTGAAACAGTCAGAGAAGAAAGCACAGTGGGAAAACCCGATCAATATCTGTCAATTAGCCCACGAGTCAAAATAAATTCAATGTCTCCCAGTGCGCACAGTGTCTAACAGGCCAATCAGGACAAGTTTATCGGTGAATGTCGTCGACTCAGTGGTGATGCCATGAGGAACAGTCAGCAGACTTAAACCTGGACTGTAGCTTTTGGAGCAATATCCTGAAATGAAGTTTTTTAGGGAAAGGCTTAGATTTAATCATAACCCAACTTTATTTTAAATCCTTCCTAAAAGCTTTGAATTGTATTAAGATTACAGAAGACTTTGGAGACTAAACACACCCTACATGATTTAATACAGATGATACAGACATTTATTAATTTCTTACATAGCAGTTTAACTTTTACCATCGTATTTCTTTCATTTTCATTTAACTCATCTTTCTATCTATATGATTTTTGATACTAGATTATGTTACTTTTAAATTCCATCTTGTTGCCCTTTATGATGTAGATGCAGATTAAGTTTCCAATTGGAAGAATCTATGTGTATACTTGCACTGTAGACCCATGGTAGAAGAAGTTGTTGAACTAGCATTTATGCAAAATGTCGTGCGGAGAACATGATATTACCCAGACTGGCCTTGCTCTAGCTCCAAAATGGCTGCCCTTATAATTGCACCTCTGTCAGCCTGAGGCCAGGTTGTCAGAGGGACAGCTTATGTCTCCCAGGATAGAGATGCTGAAGTCAGCAAAATCCTGATCCAGCTAAGTATGCACAGTGTTACAAAGTAGAGGAAAATGGGACCAATTGCATTTTGGAGGCTACAATATGGTTCGAGGTATTAGAGTTGTGTGACAGAAGGTTAGTGAGAAATGATCTGCTGAACTGGGAACTTTGTGTTCAGCCTCACAGAGCTGAGTCTCTGTGTCCTGAGTCTCCTGATCAATCAGTCTGTACTTCCTCTCAAGCCGTCTTGCCAAACAACACACTTATACATTCTAAACATGCAGACTTTGAGAGTCCAACCACATACATTTGTGTTCTTGGAAATCCATTTGCCTTAATCATCTAAATTGCACACCACTCACTCTCGGTGTTTGCCTGTTGGCCGCAGGGCCTGAAAATCCTATTTTCCCCCTGAATATCCCCTCTGGCACTGGTAAACCGATTACTCACACTGCAACCTGACGTTCCATAAGTGCTTCTCCCCAGGCACCTCGGCTTGGCATCAGAATTTCATAAGAGTTAATGGAGTCTACTAATCAAAACACAGACACACACACACACACACACACACACACACACACACACTCATAAACACACAACTGGACACGCACAAACTCACAGACGGGTTTTGATTGAGTGGTGGGGTGACAGTCGTGACAGCAGTGCGATCGTTACTGACCTGGATCGGCACAACAGCCACTGACATTACCCTCAAAGGTGGAACCAAAACTAATATCATATAAAGAGTGGAGAGAGGGGAGGCACAGGGAGGGAGAGAGAGAGAGAGAGGCTGGTGTTGAGGCTGACCAGTAAAAGACACAGAGAGAAAAAATGATACATCACTTCTATGTTCATACAGTTGTTTTTCTTCTTTTTGAATAAAGGGAAGAGCTTGAAGCTAGAATACAAGACATTTTCACAGACCAGTTGAGGCTTGAAGAAACACTTCAAAGTTTTGTACTGGGAGGTCATAACAAAGTTTGTAGGGAGCTTCAACTCTCCAGCTCCAAGTGCTTATCCAGTTGGAATGTACGAACTTTGGGATACTTTCTGCAGAGTTTCCAGCAATACAATGCAACTTTTTCCAACAAAGCAGCAGCTTCGAAATTAGTTTGACGGTACACTGACTCGGAATAGGGAGAGTGCTGCTGCTTTCATTCCCACTTCTCACACCAAACTTCTGGTCTTGACAATTCAACACAAACAGGCCCAGTAGGTTCAAAAGTTATGCTGAGCTGTAGATCGATAACCAAGTCTAGAGTTTTATTTATGCTGCCTTTACATACAAATAGCGATCCATCCATTTCAAACGATGAAACTGTCACTGCCGTCATACTTCAATGGAACCATTTACCTTGGCATGGTTGTTTAGCAATACTTCCACGTGTGGAAGGAGCAGATTCAACAGTTTCTCAACTATCATGGCGCCCCAGGAGGAGGAGGAGAGTAAGCAGTCAGAGCTCTGATCAACAGATTGATTGGCTGCAGATGGCGCTGTTGCTCACTTTAAGTTATGTGGTGTTGCTTTAAAATGTAATAGTAATAACTTACTTGCAGTTTCAGCCATTTCCACAATTGCCGCTCTGCGCAGAGCCGTGTCCTTGGCGATCAGCTGGGACCGGGTTGTTAGAAAAAGACATTTCCTGACAGCCTGGTCCTTATCGCTCCCCTGGAGAAAAGCTGTAGTCAGGCATAAAAAAATTCAACCGGCGATAATTATATTTTCTTTTTCCTGGGATTTCAGAACATTTTGACATTCCATACCTGGAGAGCCAGAAATAAAAAGCACACAATAGGAGCGGATTAGTTTTGTATTAATGGAACAAAAAAATATAAAAGCTACCTGAAAATGCTTTCCCTGCATTTCAAGCACTTCAGTTTGCCAGGCATGACCAAGCAAGGCATTGAAGCGTGTCTTAAATTCAGGAGCAGCAATATCCAATTTTAAACGGATATTACTTGAATGAAATGATAATGGAAATGTACTTTTTTTTAGGATAGCATATGTCTCAAGGTTGTCGTAATTCAGTCACCATCTTGTTTTTTACAACCACAAGATGTTTGCTTCTAATGAGCGGTGCTCTCGTACTGAGGCACACTCGGAGAAAGTCATTAAACTTGGTAACGATTATTAATGAGGCCGGTATAAAATTCATGGGCTGAAATATGGGCCTGTTGTTTCCGTCCTGTGTGTCCGTGACCGAGAGAAGGCTCTGCTGGCTTTGAGGGGACATTACTGACGGTGTGTAATCACACTCCTCGCTCTCCTCTCTGAGCAGGATAAGTGCAGTTTGGGGACTGAACCAGTTAATTAAAGTTTCATTTTATGCCTCTTAATAAGCCTGTAAAGTTCTCACGGCTTTGACATGCCAATCATGCTCTTATTTATTGTGCTGCGTGGTCGTGTGCATGCTGGGAACCCGGGGTTGTCAGTCCCTTCATTCTCTCCTTTACTTCATCTTTCGTTCGTCTCCCACTCTAAGATTACTAATTTATTCCTGTTATTTATCCGAACGGCTTCACGGTGGATGTGTCAATGCATTATTTATGTCAAGGCTGTGATGGTGAAATTCCTGTTAGAAGTAATGGCAAGGCTCAAGCAGTTTCGTATAACAGGGGATACATTTATTTTAAATAACCGCTTCAATCCAGATTGATGGAATAGTCAGGGACCACCAAACCTCTCATTAACACTTCAATGTTTCCGCCTTCTTATTTATGAGCTAATCTATATTTGAGCAATAAAGCTTTTATCATAAGCTTTTACTGGCCGTTGGATTTTCAAGTTAAGATTTGATTGCAGCATTCTGAATCATCTGCTGGTACCTAACGTAATTTTCATACCTTGTCGAAATGCAAAATGAGACAGAGGGACGACATTTGTCCGTAGCCATGCATAAAACATTTGAGCTTATCAAGTTGTCTCCGCCAAGGAGGTAATGTTTTGTCAGTGTTTGTTTGTTTGCTGGCAGCATTACACAAAAACACCCACACAAATAGAAACTTGGTGGAAAGATGGTATGAGTCAGGAAATAACCCATTACATTTTGGTGCAGATGTGGATCAGGGGGCTTATCCAGAACCTTTTTTTTAAAACTTTCTGTAACATGGGTGTTTTTGTCACTTTTTCACCAATTTCCCAGGAACTGATTTATAGATCTAAATAAAATACAACCAGGCTCTACAACCAGGACTGATGTCTATGAGCATGTGAAATTTGGTGCATCATGATTGGATTTAGAGAATGGCCTTAGTATGGTTTGCACTCCATTGAGTTCCAGGGCCAGTCTAGTTGTGGCTTGTGGAGAGGTATTTAAGCTACACTTGTCACTTACTTTAAATAAAAAAATCATATCTCATCTAATCTTTCATGTAGCTTGGAGGATGAGTGAACATTAGACCACTCTAAATGTGTTGAATGTGGAAACATGATCCCAAGTGCATTCACTAAAGGATTTGAGAAGCTCCTGATTGGATAAGAAACGATTGAATCATCTGGATACTGCTCTACGATATGAGCAAAATGTTGTAATTCGTCTCTATCTGTATATCATATCCAAATCGATACATGCTTGTTACTACCATTTCTTGGTGTGTATATTTGGGCCGTGTCTTTGCAGATGTTAAGTTGCAACATCAGCCATCATCTCCTGCCATCTTCATGATTTAATGCAGTATGATGTGCTGCAGGCTGACTCTGAGATTTGTTTCAAGCACTTAAGTGTACTTTTGTGGCTCTAGTTTAGTCTCTCCGAACTGTTTGTCTTATGGCTGGTTAAAAAACAGTTAGTGGTGCATAAGTCTGTTGAGGGAACTGAACTGTGGCAGGATTTGCTGTGGACGAACTCAACCATCATCGAAACGTATAAGATATTGCACCAGAGAGTAATTTGTGGCAAAAATAATAGAAATAGTATGAAATATTCAATATTTGTCGATATCCTATCACACTAATTAAACTACTTGTTTAATTTAGTGCGTGGTTTAGCGCAGGTAATCTGTGATTAGTACAGGGAAACATCAGTGTGTTTGATCTCATTGATATTCCTGAGTAGATTAAGGAGTTATTAGATTCTGACAGAGGTCTGTTTCAGATTTTTTTCACCTTCTCCTCTTTTACACGCCACACTTTTATAAATAAGAGATGGTATCATTGACAATCTCTTCTCCTCTCCTCTCCTCCCTCAGAGGTGGAAAAGGTGGTAGCGGTCGATGTCAAGTTAATCGATTTAGCTCCAGCTATCATGCCTGGGTGGGCAAAAGTCCTGACCTCGGTGGGCACAGATATGGAAAATAATGTGCCAGTGTGCAGGCTGTTTGTCACTGAGGGAGATTTATTCCTTTTGAACTTCAGTTCGGTAAGGGCAGAATCTCGGGCACCTCTCTGCTTGTCTGACGTTATCTGCAAGAGGAGATCACTTCCTGGGTCCCCACTGTAAGCCCGCCCCTGGGGGCCAAATCCTGACAACTCAATTGGCTGGAGGGCCACACTGACCCCTGACCCCTCCTCCCAGGGGGGAGTCACCTGGAACATGACTTAAAAAGGCTGAGCTCACAGAAACCTCTCTCTCTTCACCCAGATGCCCAAGCAACAACAGAACCCCTAGGGGTTCTACTAGTTAACTCAGTATTTTTAAGAGACTCTCTTTGTCCTCTCTTTTCCACGCTGCTCAAGTTGTTTTCTGACCTCAAGAGGTCTAACCACACGACTCAGTAACTAAGGAGGCGATTAGACGTTTGTTTAATATCATTTTATTTGAAGTCGTTTCATTTTCTTCTTTTATCTCAGTCAAAGTTTTATCTTGATAGGACCTTTCCTGTTTTAACTTGAAAGATCGAAACAGGAAGTGCCCCGCTGGACGGACTCCGACACTTCCATAGACTTTTCTTTTTTCCAACGATCCACAAACAGCTTCCACAAAGCCGTTCCCTGCAGAAGCGCGACGTTCATCCCGCTGAGGAGTAAGAGACAATTCACTCCGTTCCTGTAAAGCAGCACGATCTCCGCTGTTACAGAAGAAGACGAAGTTTCATTCCGTCACGGAGCACGAGAAAATCCGCTCCTTGTCCGGTCCAGCTGCTGAGCTCCGGAGCTCCGCTCGTGAGAGAGACCACGTGATTCACTGGCCCCCGACACATTCGCGCCGAGGCGCAGACACACCGCGAGGGTGGTACAGTAAGAGACTTGATTATCTGGGCAGATGTTAGTTTTGATACGTAGCATATTGTTTAATATTTGATTGTATCTGTTGCGAGACCGCTGAGTCTCATTGTTTTAGCCGGCTACGACGAGCCGCTACTTCCGGTTCATTTCCGGGTTTGGTGTTAGTGGTTGAGCGCTGCGAGGAAAGCCTCCAGCCACGCTGTTAACGTCTGTGTTAGTCTGCAGTGAGTTTACCGATCAGAACCTCAGCCCACAACGTCCGCTTTGGGCTGAGTGGTTAAATCACTGTTAATCTATCTCTGGCGTGTTTTTAAGAGCTTCTTTGAACTCTCCTTACATGTTTTCTCTCTCTCTCTCCTTCTAAACCGACCTATACACACTTCTGACCTGTATTTATAATACAGGTCATGTCACATAGTTAAATCTATGCTTAGAGAGGCTGAACACATCTGGAAACCATTCGGCCCCCAAAGCCAAGCAGAGATAAGAATTCTCTTTGTCTAAAATTTCCTCTGTGTAATTCATGTGACGACCACCAGTGTGCGCTCCGGCCACATGGTGTCATTAACATAGACTCCATCTTGAATAACGCAAGTTAACCCACCATTTTGAGCCTATTATTGCCACGCCTCCGCTCTCTCTCTCCTCCCATCCTGGCTCTAAATTCATAACGGCTCCGCCATCTTGTTTTGTAGTCAATCCGCCATTTTGAGAGTTTTTAGGCCTTGATTCCACGAATCATGATCGGCCTCCATCTTAGATGTGATGTCACTACGCGTCATCGCCACGCCCCTTCTTTTTCTCTCTCTCGCACACACACACACACACACACACACACACACACACACACACACACACACACACACACACACACACACACACACACACACACACACACACATTGATAGACACAGACAGATACACACACACAGAGACACATAGATGGACCAGAGGTTACATGCGTGTTCTAAATTGTGATAAGCTGCTGTTGTTATCTTTGAAATATGGGAGTTTGTTAAAATGATAAATCATTAAATAACACTAACTTTATTTCACATACACACACATAGACACACCCACACAGAGAGACACTTTGACACAGACACACACACACAGAGACAGACATACATAGGTAGACCGCAGGTTTTACATGTATTTTCTGAATTGTGATAAGTGCTGCTGCTGTGTTTATCTTTGAAATATCGGAGCTTGTTAAAATGATAAATCATTGAATAACATTATAACTTTATTTCCCCTTTTTAATAAATACTTTTGTAATTAAAGTATCTGTAGTCTGTTATTATTTGTGCATAAGTGTGTGATTGCAGCTGGATTATGATTGCCTGTGCTCGAACTTAGAAGCCTTCACTGTTTATTAAGTAATCGTTAATATTAAAATATTGACATTATTAATTTGACATTTATCATTATGAGACTGATAATTATAGCTTGACATCGTTGGTCCCTGGAAACCAGGGTGGTGCCCCCCTTTCTCAATTATTAATATAGATAGTATTATTCTTAAATTGATAATTTTATTGTTTTTGACTAATTATTTTCATTATTCTTGGTTGATAACCTTATCATTGTTAATTGATAGCTTGTACTTTCTAATTGATAATTCCTATTTTCTCATTAGTGGTTTTATTGTTATTTGATTACTGATCATCTTCAATTAATAATTTAATTATTTTGATAGATAATTTTTATTATTTTAATAATCATATTTCATGATTATTAATAATTAGCCAACGTCAAGTCTACTCCTATTGCACAACAGCAACAAGCTGCCCTTTAATGTCATTCCAAAGTTAAACATTTTTAACATCGCAGTGTGTTAACAGTGCTGCACGCCAATATGAAAGTAATAATCACACGCTAACATCCCTGAGATTCTATTTTAATATGATGTCACATATATTCTGTTATTGTTATTAATTAATTTGGAGATTTTTCTTTAATTGTTTCCTTCCTCTCTGTATCCATCTATTTGTGAGTCATTGTCGTGATTTGCATTGTGAAGTTGTTTGTGAGTCTAACCTGCTTTTAGTTTGGTGCTGGGAGACCAGATGCTCGTAATTACCACTCTGCAGGTCGGGTAATATTTTTTTTTTGTAAACAGGAAGCAGTAATGCACATCATGTTTTGTCCTTGTTGTTTTCAGTTGCAGTAAATTGTGCTAAATTTGAGTTGAGTAAGAAACAGCAGGTGTTCTTCAGCCTGAAAAATTAAGCTCGCAGCAGCCACCCACGGAGGGGGCTGCCTCATTTACATCCACACATGCTGATTGTCGTGAGACAGACACACAAGCAAACACACATAGCTCATTTTGACTAACGCATTTTTGCACTTTCTTATTAAAGCAGCAGCAAGCCTTTTCAAAACCTTTTTCTTTTGAAAGGTTTTTACGCTTGAGGTGTGTTAGGAAAGACCAAAGGCCGATGTGAAATTGGGAAAAGTAAAGAAAATATATGTCTGTTTAAAAATCTTATAATCATTTGAACAGAATTTGAGTTATAACTTTAAACCTTCTAGGCCTTTCATAGCAACCTATTTATTTTATTGCAGATAAACCTGTCTTCGTTTATATATCAGCCAACATGTAAGAAACTGAAAGAATAAGAAATGCAAGAATTTACCAAAAAAAGCTACATGTTTATGTTTGAGACAGTGTGTCATTACACAGTATATCCACTAGGGGCACAATAATTAAGTAAAGCCTGGTTAAATTATTATTTGTTCATGTAAAAAACAGACTCAGACAATATTACAGAATCAGAATTTTTGTAACTTCCTTTGATACAAAATTATATTAAGAAAATAATCTGTCGATATTGGCAATTATCACGATAAATGTCACATTAATATTTGTCTCATTATTTGTGCTCGCTCATATTAGCATTATATTGTTATATATTGGAGTTTTATTTTTTTTCTATTTATGAAAATATGCTGCAATAGTTTGTTTTATATTGTTTTATTGCCCATGTCCTAGTCTGATCTTGTATCTCCCCGAAGAAAAGCTTCCAATACAATTTGCCTGGGATAATGATTTTCTAATTATCTGCTAAATAAGTTTAACTGTGGGAACGTTGCAGTGCTGGCACAATACAATAATACGTATGAATGAATTATAACGGTACATTGGGACATTTTTGTGTATAGTTTCCCCCCTTTAAATGTTTTTTTGAATTTCTAACTTGCAGGAATAGTGAGCTTAGTGTGAAGCCGATCAAAGATTTGTAGTCTGCTGTGTGTGTGTGTGTGTGTGTGTGGGGGGGCCCTCTCAGTTGTTCCCTCTCTGTGATAGTGGTTGTGTTTTAAAACTCGAAACAGAGCCCAGTCATCGGGCCTCAGATCCTTTTTCTCTCGGAACCTCTCCAATTTATTTCAAAGACCTCCAGACAAAAACAAACCACATCTTACATGCCGTTAAATGTCATCAGGGTGGGGAGTCAGACAGAAACACACACACGGCTACACAAACACACACAGACTGTGGACAATAGCAATTTAATAATCTCAGATGTGATTCTGTAGGTCTGTCATTTTTGGAAAAAATATCAAATAACTTCAAACTGGGAGGGTACTGATATCATCTGAGCCTCTATCTCCTGTATTTTTTAAAAGGGTTTCCAGGCAGAGATCCAAATGAAGTTTTTACGGACTAATGCAGCCACCATTTAATGAGAAGTAGAGGGTCCAACCGTCAGTCACTTTAGGCACAGGGCACACACAGGAAACACACACACACACACACACACACACACACACACACACACACACACACACACACACACACACACACACACAGGACAAACACGCAGACAGAGACACAGACAGGTGAGAGCGAAACCCATTGATCTGTTGATTCAGAACTATAATGCCACAGCTGCTCTCTGTCAGCGCCTCCAAGCAGCTCGAGAAGAGCCTCTGTCACCGCCCGCCTGCCTCGGAGTCTGGCTTTATGTCAGCGTAATGCTTATGGGAAATATTTTTAGCATCTCTCTCATTTTGTCTGTGGATGAAGAGCGATAATACCAAAGCTGGCAGGAGGGAATGGGGTTTGTTATTGCATGATATGATTTCCTTAGAAAAATGTGTTTTTTTAAACAACGCACATTATGCAAAAAAAGATGCTCATAGTCTGATGTGTCCACGTACAAACCACATGGTGTCTTCTCATCACAGACTCTTTTTGACTTGATGGTCTAATCCTGTCTAGTCTGCTGTCCTGCAGGATTCACTTCCCATAGGATCTGTCTGATTGTGTCTGTTGTGTCTTATATCTTATATATCTCATATTGCATATACCTACTATTCACAGAAATCTCTGTTCGTCTTTCAACTACAAACTTGGCATGTGCATTGTGAAAGGCCAAATTCATAGACAATTCACTCAATTGGAATTGGCTGCAACACTGTTTCCTCCTGAGATTCCTAAAGTTTTTCTTCACCCGCCCCTAAGTCGACATAGCTTTGAGAAGATAATAAGTGCATTTCAATTTTTTGGTGAACTATCCCTTTAAGGGCCCAAGCAAGTGCAGTGTCAAATTTAGTGCGATTTTGACATTTGATATGTTCAAGGTTACACATTGAATAAACAGGGGGCTCTGTAGCATTGGCTGCTGGGACTCAACCTAAGTGATGTTATCGTTCACCACAACAGCACCGTCATGACAACGACAACTGATTCTCCAGTTTTAGGTTCTGTGTGAAGTCCGGCTTCACAGAACTTTGAATAAACAGGAGATCAGCTCTTTGTGGTGGTTGAGCAGCCTCAGGGTTCAGTTTCACTATTTCCAAAGTGCAGGATACTTTGGAAATATCATTTAATTTGTGCCTTTTCTCTAATTTGTCCATCTTTCTGCCAAGTTGTTTCCCCACACATTTGGCTGTGGTTGATGAGCAGGAGTGTCGATTTGTAGACAATTGGATAACGTCTTTAAGTATTTGTGAATCTCTATCACTTTTGTGAAGGGTCAAATATGCTCTGGCAGCTGCAAATGGATAGTTAAACAGGCAAAGTGTGTGGTAGTGGAACGAATATCTTTCTGTGATTTGGGTACAGCCAGAACAGTGCAGGATACTTTCAGTGCTGGATGCGTCTGATTCCAAACCTTACTCCCACTACTCCGCTCCTCTGAGGAATGTGTCATGTAAAATCTTTATGGGGGGGGCTTACATTAGATATGAATCACATCAAAGTGTGCAGCCACTTTCAGTCTGTGTGTGTGTGTGTGTGTGTGTGTGTGTGTGTGTGTGTGTGTGTGTGTGTTGTTTGGGCCTTTGAGTCAGTGACAGAGATTGTCTCACTTTTGCAACAAGGGGAAACTGTGCAAGTGTTCGTCCGTTCTCCACCTCTTGCTTCAGGAAAGCCTGCAACAGATTGTGTAAGCGTGAGCACATTCATGTGTGTGTGTGTGGGTTGCCTTCAACAGAGACTGAGAAAAAACAGACAGGTGTTTGTTCCACTTTCCCAGGTCTGTCTCTCCTGCTCGGCTGTGTCGTTACAGCAGCAGAGATGAATTGGTGCCTCCGTGTCTCCGTATCATAGCAGCTTCTTAACCAATCCTGCGCTGCTCCTCACTTTGCTTTGAGTTAGACAGGCGGTCTAAAGATAGAATGGAACAATGAGGACCGCTCTACCGCTCTGCTCTCACCAGCAATGATCGGGTACTTTATGTTTTCTTTGAATGGCTCAAACTTTGAAATAAGAACACCTGAACGCAGCCTGTCACTGATTATGCACCAGGTTACCTAACCTCCTTCCAGAAGAAGACAACCGGTACTAGCCTCTTCGACCTGTGTAGATTGCAACATGGATGCTGTATTTGCCAACAGTTGTTGTGCATATAACACATATTATATATTTAAGTGTGACTTGCAGCATCAACAGTTTTTTCGGTAATAAAGTATTCAATATAGAATAAGGTCGTTAGCATGAAGAGGGATAGATGAAGCATGACTGACGAGACAATATAATCGGTATTATCACAAAGCAATTTTATGGAAGGAGCAAAAACCACCTGAGCATTGAAACGCCGGATCTAATAATTTGCCTCTGTAAGTGTGTGTGTGTGTGTGCGTGTGTGTGTGTGTGTGTGTGTGTGCGTGTGTGTGTCTGTGTGTGCGTGTGCGTGTGTGTGTGTGTGTGTGTGTGTGTGTGTGTGTGTGTGTGTGTGTGTGCGTGTGCGTGTGCGTGTGCGTGTGTGTGTGCGTGTGCGTGTGCATACAGTAGGAAAGTGATGAGAGCTTTTGGCAGCTGCTCTCTCTGTCCCGATGCTGATGTGTGTGTGAGGAGAAATGCTGGTCAGTGCTCTTCTAACTTGGCGCGGAAACGAAGCGTCTCGCAGTTTTGAGGATCTTCGGTTATGCTGATGACACCGTTCCTCTCACATCTGTTAGTCGAAGTGCAGGTCGTCTCGGCTGAGCAGGAAAATCCTCCTCCTCTCCATCCCTCTCCTCCACCTCCTCCTCCTTCTCTCCCTCCCTCCTCCTCCCACATCCCTCTCTCTCTCTGCTAGATGTGCGACCTGCATTGTGGCTGTGATGACAGCGAGGCTTTAACAATAATCCCCTTGCCTCTGTTCTGCTCCTCACCTCCTTTATCAGCCCCTCGCCCTCGGCCAGCACGACACAGGCTGCTCTCTGCCACGACAAGACAGCTGTTGTGTGTCAGAGCGTCAAAAGTGTAGGTTTCCACTCGCCTCAGTCAAGAAGGAGAGCTTTTCACACATCCATATCTCAGATGGGAGGGGGGAACTCAAGTGACTCTAGTTGCATGTTGTTTGGTTTTAAAACATTTCTTCATACCCTGGATCATCAGGACCATCTGTATCCTCCATGCAGGAAACACTCCCACAGCCACCACACGCACACAGAAGCCACTTTTATCATGGTTTGACGAGAGGGTAATACATGCACATCCATCCGAGCTTTAATAACCACCTGCACGGAGGAAATCGAGCGAAAACCAATGACGACAGTGGAGTTTTCACTTAGCAGAGATTTCTGTCAGACTGCCAGGCTGAACTTCAAATGAACTTCATGCTGTCGTACTTCCTTTCTACCTTTTGCAGCCAAAGCTGTTTTTCTTCTAAGGTTGCGCTGCTCACAACATGCACTCTAATAGGCCAGTTCTTGTCACCGACTCCCTCTAAAGGTGTGATTCATACTCACATTATCTGACTTTACAATTGGGTGATTTTTTTTTTATGTCTGTGTCTTTCTGACCTTGTGGAAATTTGGCTTTTTTGAGTGTAGCACTTGAAAAAAAGTTAGAGACAGATGGGAAACCAGACTCAGTAATTGAACTGGCTAATGGCCCAATAGGAAAGTATGATATTAAAACACGACCACATGCACACATTCACACATATACCCTCACAGACGCTGCCCCCTGGTTGAATCGTATAAAACTGTGATATTTCTCTGCAGCACACCTCGCTCTCTCTTCTCCACCCGTCTTCTCCTCCTCTGCTCCCATTCAGCTGCCTCCTGGCAAGGGGGCGGGGGGGCATGTTTGTCTTATCGCCCTCGGCCAGCTGCGTTTCGGATTTGGGATCTCGGGGTCTCTCCTTCCCTCGGCCCTCCTCGCACTAAAAAAGGGGGGGGGGACAATGATTTGGCTCTCAAACAATTATTCTACGCAGGCAGACACACAATGACACACAAACGCTATCATGCAGACACACACACACACATGAACACACTCTCGGAGCTCATCCAGATTTCATGGCTGCAAGTTGTGTGGACCTTCGAGTCAAAGTAATATTGAAGAGGAAATTTTGTCCGGCTCCATTCTGGTGTCTCTTTCCTCTTCACCTGCTTGTCTATGTAGCACCACCTGCTCATGTCTGTTAATGACCACAGCCGCTCTCTTCTCCCCAATGCTCCTCACTCACTTCAGCCCCCTAATGATCCACCTGTACAGTGTGTGTGTGTGTGTGTCCTGCTCTGTGTAGAGTGTGTGTGAGTCTGGTTTCAAACTGCTGAAGGGTTTCCCCCTGTGCATATGAGCCAATTATCTTTACTTACTTCTCTCCTAACGACTTCTTTGAAAGGAGCACAGATGGAACGGAGCCACGAGGTGCGCAAGTGCAGGCGTGTTATCGCGAGAGGCCAGAGTTCGGACTCAATGATTGGGACGACTCAGGCGGAAAAAAATGACCCTGAATTTTGATAGTTTAATTATTTGGATCACAGCTCCCTGCAGCCGACAGTTTGCCCTATTATCCGTTCATTATTTCTCATTTAAATCATGCATAATTTTAAGTCTAATATCAGTTATAATTCACAGGAAAGATGGTTCGAATCCAAAAATGTGACAACCGTGAGCATAGGTGAAATCATAATAAAATAGCAACAGCATTAAATATATTTCAAGGATAGAGGATTACACACATTTTCAGCTTGTGAAGCCCTCTGTTGAAAGATGAAGTTACCATAGTAACTTGTGTCTAGTCTCTGGCAAATCTTCCCTTTTCCTGAAAAAGCTTTCGGCATTAGTATTTGTTTTAATGAGTTGATTGAGAGTTTGTCTGGACTTGACTGTTGGTTTATTGGAAAGAGTTTGCATGACTCTTGCATGCTTTCTTAGAACCAGCATGTAGTTTTATATTAACATTTAATCACATGACCTCAGACAAATGACGGAGTGGTTGCTCAACATGACAAAAAAAAGAATACTTGCTAAACTTTGCTGCTCGATGGAGCTGCTACCAGCTGCGTTCTACACAAGGGCTGTGATGAATCAGTATATATGCAACCCGCCCAGCCATTTTGGTGAAGACAGTCTAATATCTTGCAATCTACAAACCCAGATATTTGAAGTTGCATTAAGGAACTTGGACTTTGCAGCTTCTCCCTGTGTTTGCGTGGGTGTTATCCAGCCGCTCCAGCTTCCTCTTACAGTCCAAAGACGTGCAGGTTGGGGTTCGTTTGATTGGATACTGTAAACTGATCGTATGTGTGAGTGTGAATCTGAATAGTTGTTTTTCTCGAAATGTTGGTAAGGGATACAATGACGACCTGTCGAAACAATAAAGATGTGCACTGAGAAAAAAGAGCTTCAAACACAGGTTTAAAAGCAGTGAACATTAGCCATGTTTTCCAGAAACTAAAATTCAGTATTGCTCCACGACTTCAAGACATTTTTTAGCAGGGATTTTTGTCCGTCATTTGACTTTAAGGGGTTTTACTGGCCCCTGGTGGCCAACATTGTATTCATGCATTTTAAGTTTTCAGCTACTTGTGTTTGGCAGGATGGAACAGATTACCTCTAAAAAGCGTTCTCCCTCAGTAATTGGACTGTCTCTCAAGCTGTTTGCAGACATACTTGCCCAGACCTGTCTAATTAAGCCCACACATACCTGTGACAGTTTCTCATCACCTGTGCTGTACTCTGGCCTTTTCTAATAAAACGGAGGTCTTAAGAGCCGCTGGTGGTGGAGGTGGAGGTGTAGCTGACAATTCAAATTACCTCAACAGCAAAGGCAACCGCTTCCTTCCACTGGCGCCTCTGTATAATAGACACAATGAATCCCCTCGGTCTCTCAGCGTTGAGGACTGTGTTGTGCTGTGCTGCTGAACGCACGGCCAAATTGAAGCGTCCCAGCTCGTAATGACAACTGGACTGTGGTATATTGATGCTTTATTGTCCTTCAATGTTTGAATGTCAGGTTATTTCTGTGACTTGCAAACGTGTTCATTCTAGAGCCCAGCCGGTAAGGATTGTTGGAGGCCGATGCCAATCTTAGGGAGTCAAAACTATCCAATACTAACAAAAATTAGCAATGATTCCTAAGATGTCGTTATCAAACCCTTATGACAAATAAATGTAAATAAATTATTAAATATCATTTATTAAATAATAATTTATATCTATATATATATATATTAAATAATATTAAAACACACAGAGTTCTAACAGGCAGAACTACAGCAGCGTTTAATGCTCCTACTTGCTAACACATCACACAATCTAATTCTCTCTCCAGGACCAAGTCATGGTTTCACAGCAAACTCTGGGATTAGGGTGATGTTCGTTCTCTACACAAACACACATTCCCCCACCACACACACACACACACTGAGGGTGTTGCCAGACTTATATCGTCTGGAGGTGTTTGCTCAGATGAAGGTCATCACAACAGTTAACCTTGTGTGATGATTAAGGCGGCAAGATAAACAACAGGACATCAGCCCCTCGGTAACAGGCCCACGATCGGAGCTTAAACAAACACAGACGTATATATATATGCTCGGCACACCCTCGCCTTCAGCTGGTTGATTGCTGTGAGGGTTGAGGTGTGTGACCCAGTTCATCAGATCCCTAATGCTCGTCTGAACGGCAAAGCTCCGAGGACAAAACAGCTGCAGCCAACAGCTCGGAGGCCAGTTAGCTGAGTTATTGAACACCTGCTGGGCTACAGGGCTCTGGCTCCCACGTCTCTGAGGCATCTGAGCTGGAATCTGTCCGAGGTTAAATCAGGGAAATTAAAATTATTTGAAAATGGAAGCATCTGGTGATTTTATTGAAATTAATATATAATAAAAGATACTTCTTCACTATCAGGATGCGTTTAATAATGATTGATTGGCCGTGCATGCTTTTATTTCCCCATAGAAAATGTATATATATGTACATATTATATATTGCAATGCTTTTATTTTTTGAGGCTTTACCCTATATCTGTTACTTACTGACATTTTCACAAATCTAGTTCAACTGCAACAAATAGACTTCACAAGAACATTCTCTTTTCCAACCAAAACTCACTAATAAGAAATACAGAGGGAGCCAGTGGGATTATCGCCTGCAGGTTAGCGTCTCACTAGCGAGATAGCTTCATGTTGACTGATGTCACTGATTTTCCACCATTACTAAAAAGCCATTTTAGACATGGACAATGTAAAATGTGTTTTCCTGTCACATAAATAAAACGCAGCAGGAGATTGTGTCGGTCAGAACAACAGGGAAACCTCCGGAGCGTTTAGGCGAAGTTGCTCAAAGCTTGGAAAGTCCTTGCTTGTTAAGTGAATATTTGTATAATGAACAATTTGATAGTAACGTTGCAGTTAAAAGATTAAAGAATGATGTCGTTCAGCACACTAAGCTCTGCGACAGGAAGACCTTCCTTACATGCTTGCATTTTGTGTGTTTGTCACATGGACAAGCTCTACACCCTTTTCACTCTCCATTCCTGCACTTCCACACAGTATGCTCTACTCTATAGGTACGTGTGCAGGAAGCTGCTCCATGGAGATTTGATTTCCAAAGTAACAAGACGACAAGGTCTGAGAAACCCTGTCCCACTCACGAATCACAGCAGCTGACAGAATGGCCTTTCTGCTCAAGTGTCAC
This sequence comes from Limanda limanda, assembly GCF_963576545.1. Classification (NCBI taxonomy): domain Eukaryota; kingdom Metazoa; phylum Chordata; class Actinopteri; order Pleuronectiformes; family Pleuronectidae; genus Limanda; species Limanda limanda. Next base: position 11,909,326 of record NC_083650.1, on the reverse strand, counting down.
ACTTCTGCTCTGTTTCAAACTAGAATCCTTTTGACACCCAAGCAGAGAACCACACACTTACATGGTGCATACGTGTGTGTTTCTTTTACAATTTGTCAGTGTTGCACAGAGATGCATTCATATTTACACACACATGGTCTGATGCTGCTATCTGGTCAGCATCCTTCCTTGTCACGGCACATTATTCAGGACTGCAATAGCTGTATAAACAGATCTGTATTTATATTGAACACTCACGCATGCACGCACGCACACACACACACACACACACACACACACACACACACAAACACACACACACACACACACACACAAACACACACACACACACACACACACACACACACACACACACACACACACACACACACACACACACAAACACACACAGACAGTCACTTAACATTCTGTTGCTGACTCGTAGAGAAAATGAAAATCCTCCCATATATTTAAACCTTCTCCAATTAGCTGATTAGACGTTAATGCTGTATCTTATGGTGTAAATTCACAGTGCCCATATAGTAATTATATCAAACAAATATGAGTAATTAAGTGTCTTTCTGCACATTTCAGAATTTTTAACAGTGATTTAATTGCTTAATCAACAGAAAATTATTAAGGGAACTTTTTAGATAATTGTGTCCTTGAAATTATATTTACAAACACACACCTACACACACACACCTACACACACACACACACACACACACACACACACACACACACACACACATACACACGCACACGCAGCAAACACATTTCTTAGGAAATCTTACTTTGACCAAATGGTGTTTTCTTTTAAAGTAATGAGGATATGTTGTTATATTTTATAGATCGTCAATACGCTGATACCGAATTAAGTAAATTGCTAAATTATCCACCTACAGACAGTTTTTTCTCCACTTGAAGAAACTACAGAGTTTAGAGCAAACCCTTGATATCTACATCGGAAGTGGTCCTCCCATTCAGAACCTGCCATGTTTCTACAGTAGCCCTGAATGGACAAACACTGGCTCTAGAGAGGATCTTTCACTTTTAGATGTTACCTGAAGGTCGAAATAGGTTCTCCCACTAGCTTGCAAATGAAGGGTTGAGGCGTTTTAAGCTCCCCTAGAAATGTATGTAAAGTCATCCAGCCATTATAATGTTTCAAACAACATACTTTAATTTGCACATTATTTGTATATGTATTTTATGTGATCGTTTCTAAGAGACAGGGCTGGCTGCTCTGTGTTTCGTGCTTTGAAACTAACAGGAAACATGTTCCCACTGACAATATGAGCATGTTGATGTTGAACAGGTATCAAGTTCAACATCTTAATTTGTGCAAACATTCCAGAGCTGAGACTAAACAGAATATCATGAATTTAGCTGGTAGTATTAAGTGGCTGGTAGTATTCAGGGTCATAACTCTGCCTCATATGAATCGATCACAGCGAGAAGGTTCCTGGTTCAAATCCCAGTTCAGTTCTTTTCTGTGTGGAGTTTGCATGTTCTCCCTCTATTCACCTTGGTTTTCTCCCAGTACTCCATCCTCCTCCCACAGTCCAAAGCATGCACATTGGGGTTAGGTTAATTGGAGCTTTTAAAATGACAATAGGTGTGAATGTTTGTTTTCTCTCTTTGTCGTCCCGGTACAGGACCCTGCCTCTCGCTCACTGTCAGCTGGGATTGATGACTTGATGGTTGGAGCCTGAATATGTGTGTAGCAGAATTCACGACACTCCATTCAACAGTTGTAGACATATTTCAGTCTGGATCAAAGTGGTGGACCAACTGTCCCACAGAGTGACATTGCCATTCATAAAGCTACACCGTTAAAATGACTCTTAATAAAACAAACCTGAGCGATTCCGACAGACACATCATTTCATCATCACGCCTGTATCTGTGAATAACAAGTGACCTTGTTTCATTGGTGCTGTGGTCATCTGCCCTTGGTTGTCTCTCATAGTAAAACATGTCACCTCAGCACTATAGAAATAGCATTTGTTCCTGCGGCGACAGCTCTCACTCTTCATCCTTGTTTGGAGACTGTCAGAATATTTTGTTTCTCCCAGAGGCAATCTGTCAATATACAAGCAGGAAAACTGTCTTCTACCTTTATGCTAATGTGGTGTCTGGATAAATAAACTATGATGACATCCTGAGGCGTGTGTGTGTTTGTGTGTGTGTGTGTGTGTGTGTATATGTGTGTGTCTGTTTCTTACCACCGCTTGGCTCTTGGTCTCTGTGCACGAATCAGAGGACTGATTTTCTTCAAAATGATCTGTCATTCTGACCACCTTATCAATTGTAGGGTTTATAGAGGTTATAAACAATCTGTCAGTCTTTAAAAAGTCTTAAAAATGTGAATATATTACAGAACAGGTCTCCCAAAAAAAACATTGAATGCTACTTCCCTCACACTTTAAAATTGAATTGAGTTGTTTTTAAGGGGAAATGTTTTGGCAGTATTTATAGTTTGTAATGTCTCAGTGTCTTGTAGTTCTTCCTAAACATTACAGATATTAGTGCGCTGTTATCAAACTACAAACAAATCCAACACGGGACTAATGACTGATAATCAACAAACACACTGGTCAGAATTTATCAGTACATTTTATTCAATTTCATTCATTGTGTTCTTAAAAATGTATATTGTTAAACGTGCAAAAGCCCTGTGTTTGTTTCTGCTGAAGAATTTAGGAACGAAAAAGTAAGCGTAAGAGAGAGAGAGAGAGAGCGAGAGAGAGAGAGAGAGAGAGAGAGAGAGCAGCAGCCTGTTTCTGTCTTCCTCTCCCCCTCGTCGTTATCCATCAAGACTTGAGCTGCAGAAAGAAAAAGGACGAAAGAGAAAAGATTGAGTCAGAGAAAATCGGTGTAATAGACAAAATTGGTTGGCAGAGATGGGTCGATAAGAGGGGGGATGGATAAATGAACATAAGGGAGAAAAAATACTCCTAAACATCCTTTTAGAGCTGCAGGGTTAAAGCCCAGCATTTTCACAGGGAAAAGTACATTTGGATGGTTTTGGAAAGGAAATGGTTCTGCAGAAGAGTCTAAGTGAAATGGGAACAAGAGCGACATTTTTTTAATATCACCCACACAATATATAACCCAGAAAGTTGTGGAGTTTCTGTTCTCCATGGCCTGCCTGCCTCACCTCACGCTGCCTCCTCTTCTCCTTCACCTGTGCAGAATGAAAGAGGAGGGTGAGCAGCAGGAGATGGGAACACATGCTTCATATTTCACAGGAAAGAGTAAAGCAGGTAGGAGGTATAAGGCAGTGCTGACAGAAAAGGTCAACACAGTCAGTCTATTGTCTATTATTATAGACAAAACCGTTACAAAATAATATAGGCTACTGTAAAACAGTGTATATAAATATAGCAGGTTTGTCATAAATGAGGGTTAATTTTGCAAACTACAGTATGAATGTTTGAATTTTGTTGCCACCATTAAAGCTATTAATCTGTTAATTTTTAACCACTTAGCCATAACCATCTAATTATGACCACCACAATTCATAGCCTGTAATTCATGCCCTTGCAGGATTGCATTAGTTTGCTGTGACTGAGAGTACAAATCACAATTAGGCACACACGTCATATTAAATTGAAAACCAATTATTTTAATGGTCTCAACTAGCGCTGATGAGGTCCTGTTGATACATGCACTCAACCAATTACAGTGTTAGCTGTCAATCATAATGTCAATCACACAGATTAAAGAATGAAAGGCTTCAGAGAGAGAAATGCATCCATTTGATCTGCAGCTGAAACTATGAGGTCTGACTGCCTGCATGGGGCGTAAAAACTTTATGGACAATGGCGTAAACAGCACTGCATTAAGTTCTGTTAACTGCTATACAATCGAGGAAAATTACCACTTGACTTTTTAGTTTGGTTCATGACCCATCCACTAACATGAAGGAGCTGGGATTTATGAGCTACCCCCCAGCCAGCCACCAGGTGGTGATCAAGACTGTTTGGCTTTGCTTTTGGAGAGCTGTCATGTCCTCCATCTTTATAGACATTCTGTCAATGTAACTGTCTGAACTGGTAATTGGTTATTGAATCACTGATAACATGGGTCAGTGGTCATGAGTCACAAGAGGACACACAGGTTGTATCGTGGGGTTTCTGTTATTTTGTCCATCCCCTTACACCAGAGAAGGACATAAGAAAAAAAACAGATGAAAACGATAGTGGTAGTGATTGTAGAGTTTTAATTAAATCTATGCACATAGAATTACCTCCTGCACAGCGTTGGCGAGACCGAACACACAGGCCTGTCACACAGACGGATGAAAGAAGAACTAGCTGCGCTTCCTGTCTTTGTAGTTTTTTAGGGGGAATTGAGCTTTTCATGTTTTCATACAGCTCAGGGTATCACCTGTGAAATGATGCACTCAAAAAAATATGGCGGCTCATTATGTCTCGTGCCTGATATCAGCCAGGATATAAACCCTGGTTAAGTTTTTTGAGTAATGAGGTGCAGACAACACACTGGATTTTAATATTTTTGTCTGCTGTACAAACACCTCAAACATTTTTGTTGAATTAATTCACGGATATGCCTTCTCCGTTTGTTAGGAGGTGAAAGTACATTGATAAAAATCACATTTTTCTAAATGACAGTTAATTTGTACTACTGCCACCAAGGAGTTTATATATTCATCAATTTCTGTTGCTTCATTTGTTTAGTAGATTTATCCCAAAACTATGGAGGATGGTGGAGGAATGGGGCTGGGGAAGAACCCATTAAATTCCAGGGTGGATTCAGATGAAGCAGCAGATCATCTATTTAACTTTCTTAATCATAATGTACAAATCTTGATTTAATGACTAATAAATAATTTATGATATAAGGCCATTTCCTTCTTTATTTTTTCAAAAGGAACGAGACAATTATGTGTAGGATTGTTGTTGCTGGCCTTTGCAAAAGGTGCTGTACTAGTTTTTTTTTTTTTTTAACTAAACATATTCCAGTGAACACATAATACAAGGCATAGCATTTGTGTGATGTGTAAAATGTACAATATCACATAGAAGTGTAAGGTCTTGGATAAATGATTAATTCATTTTGATCTAATGGATGTCAACAGTGATTTAGTGGATACTGAGGGGTCCTGGTGCTGCCTGCTCTTAAAGTGGCAGAGTATCACTATAAACACCAATATAGTATTAAAATCTGCTCCAAGTATTTGTTCCGGTGATTTTAAAACATACGGTTTTATTGTAACGTTTCCAAAAGATTTCCTGTTCTTTCCAAACTTGTCACGACCATGCACTTTGAGACTTTCTGAAAGTAATTTTGTGCAAACACTTTGTAATCACTTTCCCAGCATAAGAAGTTGTTGTTCACTACTTTTCAGTTTTTCATCCCTGATGTTTATACAGACAACGATCAGTTCAGGTGAACGTGCGTCTCCTGAAAAGCAGTTTACCATTCTGAGCAGATACAGGTGTTCTGATGAAAAGAAGAGACAGAATCCCTTCGAGAGACACAGAGAGGCAAGAGCATAAAAAAAAAAGTGTCCGTGAGCCAATCACACCTACACGCCCTCCTCCTGCTGTCACCGATCCATACCTGTCCGCCCACTGATTTCCCATGAGCCTTTGGGTGATTGCGTGAATCCAGCCAAATCGGGCTCCTTTTCTACAGAGTCATTGTTCGTTCACACAAACGCACATGCGAGTACACACTTGTGCGACGACAGATACTGTACACAAATGCTCACATTAGCATTAACTCCCCCACACGCACACACTCCCAGTGCTCTGTGCATTGCATAACATTTGTGTTTACAATGATGGAGGATAGACGAGCTGCTTGTTAGGAGAGAACTCACAGGCCACAAGTTTGGCGTCATCTAGGAACCAACACAACTCTTACATAAATTGAGTTTAGCGTGCATTTATGTTTCCATCGTCAAGTCTGTCTAAATGTTGCAGAGTCTGCCGAGTGTCTGGTCTTTCATCACTCCGTTGTTAAAGTGGGATGTGGTTCACCCGGGTTCACCTCTGGCTTCCTGCCCACACAGAGACAGAAGCAGAAAGAGAGATTGAGAATCAGAGAAAAGATATTTTCCATTGCGTCAGTTCTCAGGATCTCTGTTTCAGAAGTGAAACTCTGACCCTTCCACGATCCCATCACAGTGATCAACACTTTTAGAAAAGCTCTGATTGTGAAGGTAAAGTGCAAAGTTGTTCTTAAGGATCAAACAACATTGTTTCAGCGTCTCATAGCTTGTGCTGAGTCCACTTTGAATGGTTAAATTGTTTTGGTGATACTCCCAATCTCCATTCATCTTCACTTTAGAAAATAACTGCGTGGTTACTTCCAGAACCCCATTGTACAGCTCCATGTCAGTGTCAATGGGTGACTCGAACGCACATGTACACACACAATCAGCAGATATATACAGAAGTGGAGGCACTTAAAGACCCAGCGAACTCAGAGAGAGAGAGAGAGAGTGAGAGAGTGAGCTCTGAAAATTGAGTGAAGAGCACGTTGGAGAGTTCTGCTGCTGGATAAGCAGACGCAGAGAGCTCCTCGCTCGCTGAAGATGCTGTCAAGAGAAGTGAGGGATTACATTAAGGGTGTTAGTGATTATAGTGGCGTGGTGTAAGTGCTGCACTTGTCACGATCAAAGCTGCTATTAGTCCTCTTAGAGAGTAAATCAAATTGGTCTCATGAAACATGTAACATGAGCAAACAGAACGCAGGAGCTGTGGAGAGGGAGTGGAAAAGAAGGATGAGTAAAAGATAGGAGTAAGAGGTCTATGACATTTTTAGTTCATTTTTGGGGGGTTGGCTGTGTTTGGTTGTTTTTGTCTGTGAGTTTTGAAGGATTCAGGACCTATAGGACGGCTACTCTGGGATTAATGTGGATTCAGTCTGTCTTGGGGCAGCCACTCGAGCCACCCTGCTTAGCTGCGGGTTCAGCATGCCCTCATGCCTGTATAACCTTTCCAGAGACACTTTTTTGATGAATTATCCCCTCAGGGTGCACAGAGAAAATACTTTTCCATCAATATCTCCCATCCACCATTTCATTTTCTGAGCAGAGCCTGTGGCAGCCTCCAAATATCTGCACTGTGGCACCGTGACCGGAGCAAAAAGTTCCCAGTGCCTGTTGAAACTCAATCTACCACCACCCTTGATAAAGACTTTATCCTGTGCATAAAGAGACAGTTGCTTTATTCGAGAGTCTCTGCAGATTCCCAACCAGGTGGTTGGAGCCTAAAATCGTGCTGAAGGTGACCCCATGTGTTCTGATGGTTGACAGCAATGGGGACTGATCTGTCCCTGTTCTATTAGGACTGATTATGTCATTTAGAGACTTACGGGTCATTTAACCCAGCAGCTGTCCTCATCAGACACACCAGACACAACCCCCTGGTTTATGGCTCACAGGAAGCCATGAGGGGGACACAGGCTGGCGAGAAAAAGGAAAAACACAGATTAATTTCATGGGCACAGGGTTGGCGAAGTGGATAGAGCAGCCAACTTGTTACCAACAGGGCTCAAGCTGGTGTGGTCCGTGTGGACTGAAGCAGCCGCCTGAATCCATTACAGCCTTCAATAAAGTCAGTACAACAAACCTGTCCGGGCCATAAACTTCATAAAAAGAACGACGATGCATTTCGTCGATACACATGCTTAACCAATCGCAGTCTCAGCTGTTGATCATGATTTTTCGCCACAGGAAATGAACACATCCATGTAATAAGAACAACCTGAAATGACAGAAACCATCTTTGATTTAAAAAAATCTATTACGACAAGTACTCTTTAGTTTGGTTCATGTCCCATCCACTAACATGGAGGATAATTTATGTGTTATATTGCAGCCACCCACCAGGCGGCAATGAAGACACTTTCGCTTCACTTTTGGGAAGCAGTGATGTCATTCATGTTAACTTTACAACATCTGATTGAAAAGTTAAATCACGTGATTGTTGTAAACGATGAGGTCGATCTCTAACTTCAGACATTTTTCGTCAAATGTCTATTTGAGCAGCTCCACCATTTGATCCACACACGGCTCTTTTCAAAAGCTCATTCGTTAAATGCAGTGAGCTTATCTAAATATCCTCGAGGAAGTATTAAACATGATTTGGCTGCTCCAGACTGTGCAGGGAACTTTGTATCATCTTTCTAGCATATCAGTCAGGCCATATTGTCTATTTTACAGCCATCTGCAGATCCCAATTTGTCCGGCGCTCTGCTCACAATCGAACAGACTAACACTTCTTTGTTTTTGTCACCAATTTTGCGGATTTGCCGTCAGAGGAAACAAACGATCGGGGGGTATTACATCTACATTCAGGGCAAGTCCCCACCATGTTACCAGGTCGTTTGATTTCCACACCATGAGCACAGAAGTTTCCCTATTAGGCTTTATAGAAATTGCACAATATAACTTGTAGTGTGAGCGAACACGATGCACACGATCAATAAAAATGCCTGCTGAGCTTAATGTAGGTTGTTTAAGTGTATGATCAATTGTTGAAACATGTATTGTCGGGCAAACTCAGTAACTATACATTAAAGGTCCAGTGTGTAAGATTTAGGTGAAATTGATCTATTGGCAGAAATTGAATATAAATAATCCTAATGATCATCTTAACTGTACAAAGTGTTGTTTTCTTTACCCTAGAAAAGGCCCTTTTTATTTAAATACTTTCTATTTACAAGGAGTGGTTCCTCTCTAGTAAACAAACTAAACACCTTTTGAGTTACTCTGGGCTACTGTAAATAACATGGCGGCCTCCATAGAGCGGACTTGCTGCCAATGTTAATATAAAGTATTTAAATATAAAGGGTAAAGACATTCTAGGGTAAAGACAGCAACAATTTGTACACTTTAGAGGAAACACTAGTAAAAATATCACTAGGATTATTTTCAATAGATCCCTTTCACATACATCTCACACACTGGACCTTAAATGGGAAATGTTGTACACATGTTGTGGTTCTGGCATCATTTACACTAAAGATGGCAGCTACATGGAGTCTGATGAATTCAGGCTATAATTCATAAAGATAATCTAAGATTGAAGGAGAAAGAGAGAGAGAGAGAAAAGAGAGGCGGGAATGGGGCGTTTGAGTCAGCATCGCAAAAAGTAGTTTTAGGTCAGCAAGTGCGGTGCTGTGAAAATGGGTTACCTCAAAAAAGGTTTGATTTAATATCTGTAAAGTCATACTCTATTTCAGTGTGTCGTGCACAGAAGGAACCTCATGAAAACATCTTTTCTTTCACATTTTCACACCCTCCCTCCCTCCCCCACTCGCTCTTCTCCTCCTTGTCTGCCGTATTAATCCATGCATGCGTGCACCCACACTGCCTTTCTCCCTAGTGACACCTCAACTCAGCAACAAGTAGCTTACATGCTTCTCCCTCAGCCTGTGGGAGACATACATGAGCATGGGTAAGACACAAGCACTGGTACTGAGCTGCTGTGAGTGTGGTTGTGGGATTGCGATAAGAAGTCCTCTCTCCAGACTCTGAAAGCAGAAGAGTAAAGATTTCTGTCCTGCACAGACAACCTCGCACAAGTCATCCTGAGGCTCTCTGATCTGCAAGTCTCAAAACACCAGCCGTCAGACGGGCTCTGAGGGGGGTGTGACAGCCTGGCTCCTGAGAGGTTGGGTTTGACAGCGAGAGGAAGAGGCTTCAGAGGAGGAGCCCCTGTATTCGATCATAGAGATAGTGATAATCCACGTTGACATTGGAGCTTAAGGAATACCACAGACCTGTTGTCACTCACAGGCGTTTAGATGCCTTCAAGGAGGTGCAGGCAGCAGCAGCGTGTGATTTGCTGCTCCTCTTCCCCTGCGTTAGGCTTGTCTGACTTTGCTACCAGTCAGTGCCAGGGTATAAAAAACAAAAACAATGTGAAAGATTCTGCCCTGCGGGATATTTGTGGACCTCATGGCTCCGGTGATCTATTCCTTTGCTCAGCTCTGACTGTTTACTTGTCAGCCGTGGCTCCCCTTTCCATCTTCATCTATCCACACAGTAGCAGCCTCATGTCTTGCTTTACCCAGAGGAAAACACACACAGCACCCCCCAGGGTATGAAGCTTTAACACAGTGGAGGAGAGTGTTCGCTTGAGTCTTATATTTATTGTTTTGTTTTCAACTGTACCACAGCAAAACCAAAGGTTGATTTTGAGTGAGTTGATTAAGTTTTTGAACTCATTTTAATTTTCTTTTGATTCGTCTACGTACAAATCCCTGACCTGATCTCATGACCGAGGGGCTAAGCATCAAGTCTGATCCCCAAGTAACTTTGGGCAGTCGACCGATGCTGCCTTCAGCCTCTAACTCTGACTTTTAATGGCTAAATTAAACTGTGGCCATATATTTTCTAAGTGGGGTAATTAACTTGGTATAGAATCGGACAGCGGTAAAATGTCAGCACAAATAAATGCTTTGCTAAGTTTTTCCATGAAGCAATTACCAAGATTTAAAACTGTTTTACCCAAACACTTAAATATTAATTTGAAAAGGATGCTAAGGAGTTGAGATTTTGCATTGTGGGTGCATGTAAGAGGCACTTTGCTGCCTTAGATTGCGTACAGGGCATTTTAAATCACAAAAGATTAAATGTTGAATGAAAATTATGTTTATGATCTTTTTCTTTGAGGGACACATGTGCAATTTTGTCCGGCTCACATGTAGTTTAGGTTTTACTGGTCTGTATCTGCCCTCTGCTGGTATAAACTGTTAGGTACATCCAACTATTTAAAGTCACTGGGCAGAGAGGTGAACATTAGAGATTTTAATATGAAGAGACAGATGCTGTCACTGGCCTTAAATTCCTTCCCCTCAGTCATTCAAAGTGTTTGTGTAAATATTGTAAATGAAAAACATCTATTACCAGGTAGCACTCGTTCTCAACTCAGAGGAAAGTTGTTCTACAAAGACCAACTCTGTAAATTTTTGTTTCAGGTTTTCCTCTTCATTGTCAAATGTATGACTCATATGTATTTATTCATGAGTTATAGGGTCAGGTTTATGTCAAATGTATAAAATGCCAGAGAATCTGGGACAGTTTTGTATTAGAAGGACTTTGAAATCAATAATGCTTTGATTATATTTGCTTGACAGAAATGCATAATTGTGAAGCATCAGGGAAGCTTTAAGAGTTATTTTTGTGCACCCTGATCATATTATCCAGAACACTGTTTTAATATAAACATTTATCTGATTTAGTAGAATAAACATTTTTCTTCTTCTCATTTGCTCATTGCAGTTAGGAGCTGATATGTGTTCAGTTGTTGAGCTACATCTCCTTCCCTGTACTTTTTTCAGTCCACTCGTTTGCACTCAGGACAGATTACAGCATTTTTCCTGCAGATGGCAGCACTGTATGGAAGCCCATTTCTATGGAAGCCCATTTCCGCCACTGTGATGAAAAAAAAAAAATTGGTATCTCATAATTATGAGATACTATCTCATAATTATGACTTAGCATCTCATTATTATGAGATACTATCTCATAATTATGACTTAGCATCTCATTATTATGAGATAGTATCTCATTATTATGACTTAGTATCTCATAATTATGACTTAGCATCTCATAATTATGACTTAGTATCTCATTATTATGAGATAGTATCTCATAATTATGACTTAGCATCTCATTATTATGACTTAGCATCTCATTATTATGACTTAGCATCTCATAATTATGACTTAGTATCTCATTATTATGAGATAGTATCTCATAATTATGACTTAGCATCTCATTATTATGAGATAGTATCTCATAATTATGACTTAACATCTCATTATTATGAGATAGCATCTCATTATTATGAGATACTATCTCATAATTATGACTTAGCATCTCATAATTATGACTTAGCATCTCATTATTATGAGATACTATCTCATAATTATGACTTAGCATCTCATTATTATAAGATAGTAACTCATAATTATGACTTAGCATCTCATAATTATGACTTAACATCTCATTATTATGAGATATTATCTCAAAATTATGACTTAGCTTCTCATTATTATGAGATAGTATCTCATTATTATGACATAATATCTCATAATTATGACTTACCATCTCATTATTATGAGATACTGACTGCAGGGTCTGTCATGCAAGTCAAATGTTGTATTTCTGTTACAGTGGCGGGCGTAGTTATCATTAACTCAAACCTTAACTTGACTTCACTGAGTTCCCAGCCTCTCTACCACTGCTCACCTGCTCTGCTGCAACCCGCCCACAGTCAGACACTAAGTCATAATTATGAGATAGTATCTCATTATTATGAGATAGTATCTCATAATTATGAGATGCTAAGTCATAATTATGAGATGCTAAGTCATTATTATGAGATGCTATCTCATAATAATGAGATACTAAGTCATTATTATGAGATACGGATTGTGGGCGGGGCGCCACAGAGCAGGGAACCCGAGGCTGAGCGGGTGCGGGGACAGCAGCCTTACTCGCGGAAGTGGGCGACTGTGCATCGATACAGAGACATAACAGGATCGATCCATGTTTTCTGCTCCGTTCATTGTCTTAGCGATGTGCTGCCGCTGAATAATTATAACAAGCGCTGCTCCAGCATCAGAACAGACGCTCATTAAAAGTCCGGTCGTCCTGTGTGTGTCTGTGTCTGCTTCCGCCTCACTTCCCTCTGACCCGCGCTCACTTCACACTTTAACAATAAACACCAGCACCGATCACAACTTATTAGGACACGTACAGGACTGATGTTTACTTTGTGTTTGTTTGAGTTCATGAAACACGTGTTGTGTGGAGCTGGGGACTACGTGCACACGGTGTTTAAACATGTGTTTCGTAACGTGAGATGTAACGTGACGCGCACAGTACAGGACCGTCAGCGTTAAAGTGACGGAGCGATCCGAAGTCTTGATCGGTCATCATCGAATAATTACTAAAAAATACATGTTATTATCAGTTTTAGTGAAGAGGAATAGAGACAAGCATACACACACACACACACACACACACACACACACACACACACGCAGACTCGCATGACAGACCCTGCAGTCAGTATCTCATAATAATGAGATGCTAAGTCATAATTATGAGATATTATGTCATAATAATGAGATACTATCTCATAATAATGAGAAGCTAAGTCATAATTTTGAGATACTATCTCATAATAATGAGATGTTAAGTCATAATTATGAGATACTATCTCATAATAATGAGATACTAAGTCATAATAATGAGATGCTAAGTCATAATTATGAGATACTATCTCATAATAATGAGATGCTAAGTCATAATTATGAGATACTATCTCATAATAATGAGATACTAAGTCATAATAATGAGATGCTAAGTCATAATTATGAGATACTAAGTCATAATAATGAGATACTATCTCATAATAATGAGATGCTAAGTCATAATTATGAGATAGTATCTCATAATAATGAGATACTAAGTCATAATAATGAGATGCTAAGTCATAATTATGAGATACTAAGTCATAATAATGAGATACTATCTCATAATAATGAGATGCTAAGTCAAAATTATGAGATAGTATCTCATAATAATGAGATGCTAAGTCATAATTATGAGATAGTATCTCATAATAATGAGATACCAATTTTTTTTTTTTTAATTGTAGGGTTCACTTCATATGCAGAAACATCCATCACCATGGATACGGATGATCGCTTATTCAGCAGTTAAGTTACCTTATATTATGTGTTGTTTGACCTCCTGAAGATAATTAGCATGTGATAGCATGAATGTAAACTGCTTCATGGTCTGGTCTTGGCAATGGAAAACGCTCCAGACAGAAGATTGAGTTTCCAATTGTTGAAATAGTGTTGTGTATCATCAGCAAAGCAGTGGTAAGGAATGTTATGTTTCCTAAAACCAGATCCCAGTGGGATTTCATACAGTGAGAAAAGTATAAGGCCTAAAATGAAGCCTTGTGGTACACCACAGGAGACAGAAGCAAGGGAGGATGAACAATTATTCATCCTAACTTATATTGATTTTGTAAACATGATGTATATCAAGAGGCTTTCCCCGGATGCCTTTAGGTGCTCCAGGATGGTCAGCTGTATAAGAGGCAGCAAAGGCCCAACAACATGAATTAATGGTTTCCAGAGTCTGGGGACAAGTAAATCATTTGTTACAAGTTAGCAGAGAGGACCCAGTACTATGATGCCCCGTTAAATCTGATTTGCATTTATCCCAAATGTTGTGCTTTTTGAAAGAAAGGGAGAAGTTCAGGCAATCTAACCAGAAATAAAGAATTGAGCCATAACCTACAGCCTACAAGGTGTTAACAGTAGCAGCACTTTCTGTGGTTGTCAGTATGATGAAGATTTGTTGTTACAGAAGCTGTGGCCTGCAGCTCTTGGCTGAGCTCATAGAGATCAGTGCAGCGGGGCTCAAAGTTTGCAAACTTAAATATTAATACAGGTACATCACCGCAGGTCCTTTGAAACACCACTTAAATCATAAAGGAGCATTTATTTTTTATCGTGGCATGAATTCGGCTTAAGTCAGCACGGGTGCAGACTCACTGGAAAATAATGTTAAAGTCCATTCTCAGTCCTGTATAGCTGCTGTGTTACAGCCTAACAGGGCAAATCCCTTTAAGTAAATGTGCAAACAGTGCAGCAGTGGATAGGGAAATGTGCAGAGGTCAGAATGTTTGTCTCTCTCAGTCAGCTCGGTGAAAACGCACTTTTTTTTTTTTTTTTGCATTTAACCGCAATCCCTGAGGGGAAAGTGTTTCCACCTGGGCCTCTGTCTCCTTCCTCCCTCCCTCCCTCTCTCTCTCTTTCTTTTTTCTCCTCTCTCTCCTCCTTTTCTCTAATCTTTCCCTCCACAGTCACATGTTCTCAGTGAAAAGGGCATTGAGTGGGCTTCACCAGCTGGTGCCTTTTCCTGCCACATTAATAGGGTTAAAAGCAAATGCGCGAGTGTGTGTGTGTGTGTGTGTCTTTGCCAGATACTTGAGTAGAGTGCCACATCTGCCCTGCAACAATCCTGTGCGTCTTTGTGCTCCTGTGGCAGTCTGCACAAACTGCTGCACCCCTTCCCTATCTATGGAAAATCATTATGTTGATGCTCATAACACATGGACACACACTTTAAATCTCTATATTTTAAAAGATTTTTCAAGGTTGAATCGTGTCTAAAAAAAGAAAAAGGGTTAGATTTAAATATTCATCTTCTTGTTGACCTGAGAAAAGAGCCGGCGATTTCCAGGCTGTTTGAAGATGTTTGAGGAGGTTTCTTGATGGTCAGGGCAGATCTGAGGTCACCTGGGTTTTCCTCCTATTGATCACTCAGACCGCTTCAGGATCTGCAGCTTCACTGGCAGGTCAGTGGTGCAGCAAGTCTGCTCGCCACGCTACTCATCGCTCCTCTTGTCTGTTTGACCTCTCTCTCCCTTTGCCAGCACGCTCCTCCTCTGTGTCTGTCACCTTGTCTGACCATTTTCATAATTTTTTTCCCCCACCTCATTGTCTATTTCAAGACTCGCACCATATTTACTATTTGCATTAAAGTCTCAATTAACGTGTCTGCGTGCAATACAAAAGGCTTTGTCAGCTGATAATTGCTCTGAATGCAGCTGCCATGTCAGGTGGAGTGTTCTTTGTTTGTGTCGTATTTCTTGGTAAGAATCAGAAATGGAGTGCAGGCTGGATTTGGCTCTGTGAGGTGTATACCCTGGACATCTTGGTGGTGGTGACTCAGACTCTAGGTTGAAATATTTGGCAAAAATACACACACACACACACACACACACACACACACACACACACACACACACACACACACACACACACACACACACACACACACACACACACACACACACACACACACACACACAAACACACACATAATTAGAGAACAGCCATAACCCTGGACATGTCACAGTCTGTAAAACAAGGCACATTTCACGTTCCCTTTCTTTCGCGTCTTCAAATCATCTCTTCCTGACAATGCGTAATTTTACTTGAACTTTTTTACTCTTTTCGTCTTGTCTGGTCGTTACGCCTGAAGTTGCCTCAATGTTGCAGACAAGCTTTCCTACATCCTCTGTCAACCTGTCTGGTATCTGCGCAGGGTCTGACATGCTCTACCTCAATGTCAGATCTGCAGGTAAAAAAGAGTTTGGACCAGAAACTCCTCTGGAAGACAAATCCCTTGGCAACAGCTCACATTCTGAGAGAAAACAAGGTGTACTAGATTTTGAGTTTGAGTCAAATCTATGGTCTAACACCTGAAAGAAAACAACGTGTTACTTTCCTGCAAAGTTTATTGCTTATATTTCAGAAAAAAGTTGCCCGTGCTCTCTCTGACTGCAAAAAACAGTCGATCTTGATTTGAACTATTGGAGATCCTCGAACCACGAGTCAAACAAGATGTTTTCACGCATGAACTCGGGGAAATGTTTGGACATTGCCTGGTGACAATGGCAATGTCTCTCTGACAAGGTTGCAACATACAGGTGAGGAGTTGGGCCTGTGTAGAGCGTGTAGGAGGCAGGACGTGAAGAATACATTCTGCTGGGGAAATCACAGTGATTTTGTTTAAACCACATCAACACTGGCGTCGGCCATAATCAAAGAAAACGATCTAATCTAATGGTCTTTCTAAATTGACATCTTCGTTGGCGTCTTCCTTGTCTTTTTATACATTTCCAGTGACAAACACCGCCAGCATGCCCACTCGCTCGGACACTTTTCTGCTGCATTCTCAAATAAGACCAGTCTGACATTTCCCAGACATTCCCCCCGGGGGGGCTGGCAGCAAAAGTTCTGCAAAATACATTTGAAAATTTCAGGAAGATGTCCGAACTATTGCATATCTGAAATCAGCTAAAACATTATTTCACATTCGTCAAACTCTTTCTTATCTGCTCTCCCACACACCCCTTCATGCCTTTGCTCAGAATCAATGGATCCGTCCTCCTGTGTTCCTTGATTGTGTGAAGGCTCCTTCTTCCTCCTTTCCTGGGCTCCGTCTATGCCGCGTTGCAT
>NC_083650.1:11877298-11889798 GCF_963576545.1 Limanda limanda | reverse complement strand
CACTCTCCAGCTCCCTCTGAGCCCTTGAACACAACGTTCTGATGTAAAACCCTGCACTGAGATTCGTTGCAAGTTCTGGAAACTTAGGCAAATCTTTCCTCTGTACTTATTTATTTATTTCATGTCCTCACACACTTTGTTCCACGGAGTTTAGCACTGGCTTGCTCTGACAGAAACATCCTCTGTAACGTTGCCTATCGACAACACGCTGATAAGCCTTCCACCCATTCTCCTCTTTATTTCCTTTCCAGTTAGTGATATTGAACAGCAGCTCACATTACCTTGGGGAAGACACAACAGAGTAGGCTGGTTCTATTGGATCCCAGCTGTTGATCCTAAAAGGTAGAGATAAAGCAGTGTTTAGATGACCTTGTCAATAGAGCGATGTCTGAATGCTAATTTGACATCTGCGCTGCTCATCTCCACCTCTGCTTTTCTCCTCGTTATCTTTTCAGACTTTGACATCTGCAGAGCTTCGTGTTCGTGCTCTGAAAGCAGCTATTGGACACAGACGCACATGTGCACACACACACACACAAACACACACACTGGGTAATGGAGATTTTCTCTTGACATAACAGTGCATGGCCAGTTACCACTTTAAAAAGCATAACCTCAGTTAAATCTTTAAATCTTTTAAACTTAATAATACAAATAATAAGTATTATTATTATCATAGGAAGAAGAAGTAATGGAAATATATTTTGATTAATTAAATAGATTAATAATAGAAGAATGATAGGTGATGTTTTGTATTTATAAATAATGTCTTAAAAACTCATATTGATCCTGTTTTGGCTGTGTAGTCAAATCTTAATAGTTTACTTCTCTGTGCTGAACTCTTGTTTATTGCTGCTGGGACCCAATTTCCTACTTTCACTCTTCTGCTTTTATAAACACTGCAAATGTATATAAATCCACTGCTGAAAATAGTTTCTGATAAATTCAGTTTAGTTAATTTTTAAGTGAAACAATGAATTTCCTGAAAAATTACTTTAAATATTTTTGGAAGGCCATTTGGAACAAATGAGCTTTGGGTTGAGTCATTCAGACTTGATTAGGAAGTTTTAAGCATTGACAAATTGATTTGCTCTTTTTTGCTGTTTTCTGTACATTTGTTGACACTATTGAATTAAGGTTTAATTATACTACACATTATATTAAATAATGCTAGTGTTTTAATATATAATATTTTAATAAGAAAAAACTACATCATTGAACAATCAAATAATCAAACTTTGGATTCAACAATTCTGAGACTTTTTATAAGAATCTTATAATAACGGTGTAACCAGTTTTTAATTACCTTTAAATGTGTCATCTTAATATACTGGTGGTAAAGCCGTGATATCAAATTGTTGGCAAATGTATTGTGGGTCTTTTCAAGCTTTTTCTTAGAGAACAAATTCTAGTAGGTATGCGTCTGGCACAAGTTCATACACTTTTAAGAACGATGACATTAATATTTCATGAACTGAACTCTCTGCTCCTCTCAAAAGCTGAATCTAACCAATCTCCAACCTTTGCAATTCGCTCAGACAGAGCGAGGATTGTGTCTGGATCAGATTCACTGAACCTGTGTAGTAAGTAAAGATTATAGACCAGCTCCTGTCTTCTGGACACGTCTGAAAGCTTTACCATCTTTTAACAACTGTCGATGATACTTTTACACCTCCAACTTTGCTCAGTTTCCTGTTTTTTAGTTTCATATTCCCCTTCTCCATACTTCAGCCTTTCTGACAGTAATTGGTACCACAGCATCTCCTTCTGTGGCTCTTCTGAGCTGCGAGCTGGCCGCCTGCACAAAATCCTCAGCCTCAATGAAAAGAAAAGGCACGCTTTCAGACTATATAACAACTTCATAGTGTTCTGTAATCCTCAAAAGCCGATGTAACAAGTGAGCAGGCGCTGTGATGTAAACTAACAGCATTTTAGGGGCTTAGAATTTTTTACAATTAATTCTTGCACATTTAGTCTTTCACAACATGTTTTTTACGTATTGTTAACTCAAGACTAGGTGACGTAGTATAAGGTTCAGGGACATAGTGGCAAGGTGAACCAGTGTGAGGGGGGGGGCAGCGGTCGCAACAGTGATAACCTGCTAATTTGTGACCAATAAGATGAAGGAAAGAACTGAATTAATTGTATTAATAGATGTTCCCGACATCTGTTTGCCTCCTCATGCCCGCATAATGCGCACAAACACACACACACACACACACACACACTTATACATTATATAGGCTGATGAGGAAATAGGAACACTGGTAAATAATGCAGTTTGACATCATGTTTGCAGAGGAAACTAGTTCAGACAGCTATAACTTACTACCACAGTAAACAATGTTATATATGATACATAATAAATACAAATTAATCAATAATAACACTGTGTATTTGCTGATTTAATGCAGTGACTGTTCACCCTGTTCACACATCTGTTTCCTGAGAGTAAAATGTAAAACATTGTATTAGTTTGATGACCAATGAAAATCTATATGAGTGTGTATCGTGTTGTGCATGTGCAAACATACACATCCTTAAGTTTACCCAGAATGGGGTAACCATGACTACAGGCTCCTGTGTGTCTGGTCCAATGGGAAAGCGAGACAAGGAGAGAGACGTCTGGTTCAGTGCAATAGGAGCCGGTGAGGACTGAACTGTATAATGGCAGCGCTGCTACATAGGGATTTCATCAAGGCCATTCAGAGTTCGGCATTTGAGCGTCGTGGCATTTCTGGCTGTGCCAGGCTGCTGAAGGACGTGCCATTTAAGTTGTCACTGCCGTCACAGTGTTTGAACCAATCAGTGCTTTAACCTATGCAAAAAAGACAAATGACATTAAAGAAACGCCCCCAGGTTAATTGCTGTTTTTATAGCAACTCATTGCGTGAAGTCGGTAGAACAGTTTTTCTTAATGTCGCACCGTCTGCTGCACCTTCATACCACAAAGTGTGTTTTTCTGGATAAGCTATAATTAGTGACAATTATTTGTATCCTATAGCCCTAACGTATATGGTGGTTAAGAACCTTATTGTATGTGCTTATGGCTTGTTGGTGTTTGTATGTGTGTGTGTGTGTAAGAAAGCATTACTGATGGCAGTCATTTGTAGTCAACCTCCCTCTTGCCCCTTCTTTTCCTTCTAATTAGTTTGTTTCATGAATGTGTGTGTGTGTGTGTGCGCGTGTGTGACACCTGCAACCTTTATGTTGATTTTCCTAATTGTGGGAGCAGCTCTGCTTTGTGCTATTAAGATTCATTAAACTCTGCCTGCCCATGCAAACATGCATATATTAAGCAAGTAAACCACTTCCCTCACATCTACCATAGAAACACTATGTTCCTTTTCACTCTGGTTCATGACATTATCTGTTATAATAAGGAGTCTTACTGAAGCTCAGGTCTCCTTCTGTACTCGTCCCCCTCCTCCTGCTCCTCCGGGACCTTCTGTCCCCATCACTGTCACACACCTCTACTGTGTGTCCTTATTTTGTCAGAAGACTGGAACGCAGCATTCATTGGGTTGTTTGCAGGCTTTGTTTTCATAATTTAGCAGATCAGCATATAATTTGATTGGTAATAAAACATGCAAATGTACTTTGCTTAGCGAGGATTTAACTTATAATAACAGCTGAAGTTTGACATGAATGAAAGCTTGGATTTATGATCTGTTTTTGGAAAATGTGTCTGCAGTGGTGTTTATTGTTAAAGGTGTTTTGCTCGGGACGAGATGTTTCCAATAGATAATGATAAATAATTAAGAAGGACAAAAAATTGACAGGATAATAAGACAGATTACAATTAAAAACTGTCCTGAGGAAATTAGTTTAATATCAGTTGGATTGTGATTAATGCATCACAATGGTGGAGAAACTTCGTTTGTCTTTCAATGGATCAGTCATCACATTATCAAACATCCCAGTTTGTCCAAGTTTATGTATTTTGAGCATATTTACACTGTGACAGTAATTTCATGTAACTTGTTTCCTGATAAAAATGAATAACTGACATTGTGCCCTAACAAATTAACTCCACAGTTACTGAGCACAAACACAGTGTTTTGCCTTGTAAATGACTTTAGCTTGTGATAAATAACCTTGAATCAATATTTCACGCGAAGATGAATGTGTGTGGAAGCTGTGAAACGAGCAGCAGTACATGCTGTGTTCATTCCTGCAGAGACCAGCTTCCTCTGGCTTGTTTGTTTCACAAGATGAACTCTGTCAAATTTGGTTCACATGTTCAGTTGCACTCATACATGAACTGATTTGATTTTAGTGATCAATGGTCAAGGTCATGAGGATTTTGTGTTCCTGTGAATTTGATCTATCAGGAACACCGCAAGGGAATTTCAAATTCACATCTGGCACAAACATTCAGTTGGACAAAAAAAAAACCTAATTACATTTTGAAGGTTAAATGTTTAGGTCACTCTGACTCACAAAATCCTTTTTGCCTGGTCAACGTGCTATTTAAAAAGCGTCTGGAGATAATCCTTTCAGATTTGGCACTAATGTTCACTTTCTACTCACAAACGAACTGATAAACTTTGAGAGGTTGAAGGTTAGTTCATAGTGACCTCACAAAACATCTGAAGTGGACCAGTTAACACCTGGTATTCTAAGATGAACTGATTCGATTTCAGAGGTCGAAGGTCAGAGATAATGGTGACTTCATACACGTCTGATGAAAAATGTATAAAGAAAGGATGGATATTGTGAATAATTGGAAACATAACTCATCTACTTTTGATAAAAGTAACTAGTGGCTGTAACAAATGATCAAATACATTTTCAGTATCTTGCTCAACATGGTTCTCTACCACAGCACCCATTTAACTACAGGAAGCTTTCACCTTTACTCCACAGTGTACATAAGAGCACCAAGAAATATTCACATTAATTTCCTTCTCCTGAGTCCGAGTCATTTGTAGGGGGCTTTGACATTTTTCGAAATGAAACTGGGTGTTAATCTTCATCCAGAGGCCATTAGAACTTTGTACTTTCTAATTAATAACCTGATTACCTCCCCCGTCACCTTCCTGTAGTAGGGGCATGTACACTTCCACACCAGCAAGGTTATATTACACATAAAATAGACACACGTTGGCTCAGGCAGACTGACACACACACACACACACACACACTTTCCACAGACTGTTTCTCAGCTCCGGTACCTTGAAGCCGACTCTCTTTGCTGTTCACTTGTGGCTATAACCAAAGAGATTTCGTTATCAACCTTTCATCTATAAATAAAATATACTCTGTCCGAGTCTTGGCCCCAGCGTAGAGATCCTGAGCTGTGTATGTGTCTCTGTGTATGAGCTGGTACTGCCATTGCATATTTTATTATGCCTCTGCGCCGGTGATAGCCAGAGGCTGGAGGCATGAGGTTTTCTTGTTTCTCGTCCTTCCCATTCTTGTGAACACAATATCTCAAGAACTTGTTGCGGAAATTTCTTCAACTTTGTTCTAAACATTCACGTGGACTCAGGGATGAACTGATTAGAATTTGGTGGTGAAAGGTCAAGGTCACAGTGGCCTCTTTAATGTGATATCTCAAGACTGCTTGAGGGAACTTCTTCAACTTTTGATCTTTTGGACTCAAAGATGAAGTGATAACATTACCATCACAATGTACTTATATGAATCTGGAAAAAAAATGTTTCACTATAAAATGTTCTGATTCTGATAGTCGTTTATTCTGTTTGTGATAGTTAACCTGATTGGGGTCAATTGATTGTAATCAGTCAGCCTGTATTTAAAACCTGTAGGCCTCTTTTAAGTTGGAGGAATGATGCCTTATGTCACTCAGGAGAGGAATATGTAGGTATATGTATTTATCTTTCTTCTGAACTTATCTCCTCGGAGGACATGTAGAGTTTATTAAATTCCAGTGTCTGCTCCCTCCCTCTTGCCTATGACAAATGTCATTATCCACCTGTCCATCACTTCCCTCCGCTTTTGACAAAAGCTGACATCAAACATCAATTTTCGGCAAAATGAATAAAACATGGTCTGCCTGCGATGTGAAATTCTGATGAGTGCTCGCAGGGGTTAGTGTTGGGGGGGGCTGTCGCTGGTGTTGTTGTGTGTGGAGAGTGCTAAGCTATATCACAGTGTGTGGTAATGGCACTCGCAGTGGGAAGGGAATTGTTCATTACCATGAGGATACCTCAACTTCAAGCAAAGTCCTCATCTCTTCTGCTTTATACCGTGGAGCAAATACTGAGCCGGCTGTTGTCTCATATCAGTTGATAATGGGCAATATGAAAACCCAGCAGGAAGCAGCTCCGAAGCCTCTGGTCCCATGACTCGCAGGGCAGATAGATTTGAATTCATTTTTACAAGATTTTGTTCCACTTCATTTGAGATTATTATTTTTGCCAGCTCGCAGCGCCAAGTTCTGTCAGCTGCTTTGTCATTTGATAATCTGTTCTGTGACTCGATTGAAAAAAAAGTATTAAAGTGAGGGAGAATCACGAGCTTAGCGAGAGAAAGAAAAATGCCACATCCTGTCACAAACACTTTTTTTCACCCGACATGTGAAGATTCCCACTGGAGTTCTCTTGCTCGTGCTGGTTATTCGCCTCTGTCTCTGTCTGTTGTTGACACCTCTCGACTTGCACGTTCACAGTTGAGATAAAAAAGGTGTCCTAAAAATAAACTCCTTGTAGAAGTGCAAGGTCAAAGCCTGTGCAGGAAAGACAGGATCTATATTTAAGAATGACACCCTTGCTTTATACGTGCCACCGTTTTCATGCTGGTTCCAGATCAGGCTATTTAAAGGAAAGCGACAGTTGGTTTGTAGTTATTTGTGCACTCTGTGTATGCTGAATAATCCTTCTGCATATCTGTTGCTTGCTTCCTTATCCTCTGTTTTCTCCGGCATGTGTCCCACAGTTTTAGCCCTAATCTGCTCCATGCTGTTCACATCTCACTCTGTCCCGAGCTGAGCGAGTTGGGGCTCCAGCTTGTTCTGTCTGTCAGACACTTTATCATCTATATACCAGAGTGGTATCTGTAGTTTCTGCTGCTTACACACACTTACGACATGATTTAAAGCAGGTTACATCTGTGTCACCTCTCCAACCTCCTGTCAGGAGATAGTGAGAAAAAGACAAGGAAGAAACAGCGCATGATTCAATTTTTTGTTTTTGCCTAAAGCGAAGGTCTGCAGTGTGAGCTGTGTTTTAATTGGAGGGTGCAGTACATCAGGCTGCTCCTGTCATCCCTCATCTCTCTGAAGAAGAGCATTATCATCTGGTGCAGAATGGCCTGTTGATCCTCAGATGCTCGCGGGCTAATTTGCCGCGCTAGCTTCAGGTTGAGGCTTCGTCCAATTCCCTCCCCGAACACCCTTCCACTCCACACTTCCTGTATAGTAACAGCTCTCCTCCCAGCGTGTGTCCTCGCTCCCGAGCCTTCCTCTTGCCCTCCCTTCACATCCGTCCAGCCCTCCCTTATTCTTCTCCCCCACCTCATGAGAAAGGTGCGAAACATCACCTTCATCCATCATGTGTATACACTAGCACGCGCACACACACACACACACACACACACACACACACACACACACACACACACACACACACACACACACACACACACACACACACACACCCCTCACATGGGCTAAAAATAAACCTCTATTAGTAGCAGTCTGGGTGTGGGGGTGGAGGGGGCAAAAGTAGGTGTGACTGGTGGAGGAAGAGAAAGAGAAATTGGATGCAATGTGCAGAGAACTGTCTTCCTTTGATTAGAGTTACAGCAGAAACAGAATCACTTAAAGGGCTGAATGAGAGCTCAGTGCTCAAATGGTTGCATGGCCTTGGCTCAATCTGCAGAATACAAACATGACTTTACTGGAGGGCTGCTGAGCCGATGGCAAATCTCATAGACACAACCGTCATAAAGTATTGATATATTTTCCGTCTTTAATACTTAATTTTACTGTATCACCATTATTTCTTAAATTAATCTGCTAAAATAATTTTTGATTTTGGAATTTTTAGCAAACCCTCACATGTATGTAATACAAGTTTTTTTAAACTGAGAGGAACCCAAATTTAATAAAGACAGAAAATAGCTATTAAGGAAAAAACATATTGACTTTTCAGTTCACCAATAATCAGCCATAAGGGTTAATAGGTAGCAATATGTAGCTTGTACTTGATAACATACAAACAAGCTTATAAATCTTTTGGCTCAGTCAGAGTTGAATTTGTTTTTGCATGATGTTATTCAAAATAGCTTTTTGTGGCAGTTGTAGTAATTTAAGACTGTCACTTATTTGTTCAGAATCACAAATCTTACCCGAGTGTGTTCTTAAGTTCTTTACACGTGTTTGTGTTGTAAAGTCAGAGAGTTCTTGCTTTCGTCTGGCACAGTAATAAAAGGAAGAGGCCAACATGTCCCTTTTGATAAATAGAAAGATGTCGGAAAGAAGAAAATGAAAAGTAAAAGTATTTTTGATATTGTGAAAACAAGTAGTTATTTTGCCTGTTACAAAGACATTAATTACTTTTACAGACATGACACATTTGAAGCCCTTTTATTTATTTGTTTTCATTGTGTCTGTAGAGAAAGATTAAGAAATAAAAACTATAAAACCAAGTGTGTTAGTTTTAATTCATTAACAGCTGTGTTAATCCCTCCGTGTATCTCTGTCCATGGTGCTGAAATCAGCCTCGCGCTCAGCTCCTCCGTCTTTTCCTTTTAACCTTCAACTTATCAAGTAGTTTCTGTCTAAATGGAAACATTTCCTCTATTTAACATTCACATTGTGCTGCTGTGATTAGATTTTTTACAGCCACATTCAAAACTTGCTGTCTATGCAGTTTCTCTACCTAATAGGCTGAAATGTCCATTACTACTCAAATTATCCATTGTGTATCAAGCTCACAACGACTTGACAGAAACAAGAATACATTAACTTACAGATTGTGTTTGCATAGTAAAAGTCACATTTATAAATGAAATACACAGTATAAATTTGGCTGAAACCCTATTATGATATGTGAGGTGACCTGAGGTCTCCTGGTCTCTCTCCTTGACCTCAGATTGTCCAAACGGAATATCCTCATGTTTTCACTTCTCTCTGCACTAAGACAACATGAGTAACATTTTTTGTTCTTGATTCACCCTTTCCTGTCAGTTCTTGGTAATCACATTTATGTCCTTGCTCCATGGACTGTTGCATCATTACCGAACCTTAGCCTGATGGACAAAGCATAAATAGATGCATGATGTTCAGGTTATACTTCTCGATACTCCTGCAGTGCTGTTAGAGCAAGAGGAAATTTCCTCAAAAGCGTCTCAAAACCTGCAGCTCTGATCTGACCGTGAAAAGTGCGATCAAATATAACATATGTATTATTCAGTTATGTACCAAAGTAACCAGATCAAAGTGAATGATTGATGTCAGTCAAGGTGGAGGATAGAGAGAAGGATGGAGAGAAAAGCAAGGTGTGTGCACCGTAGAATGAGGGAAGTAACAGTGTGTTGTGGGTGTTCAACACACCCAGTCACTAATTAAGCACAACAAGGTGAAAACAGTTAGGAAGCTATTGATCTTTTCTTGAGATTGATGGAATGCTACCCTCACATGTACAAATGCAGACACACGCATATTGACTCATTCGACCTCACACAAGCAATCATACCTAAGAAGCCTCGACTCTACACACACAAGCTTATTCATAAAGACGTATAGCCCTGATTTGAAATTCAGAACATCCAATTTACACCTTTAATGACTTGTTCCCAATTTTTCAGTTTTCAGGGGAAAATTTTTAGTAGTATTTTGATCAATAATTCATTTTCTAATCAGCTCCTTCCAGGCAGCCCCTCCGTCATGAAAGGCTGAAACTGACTCAATGGACTCTGTGTATTTCCGATCCTCTGGGTGACAGGTTCCCCCGGCAGGTGGATAAATTTACTGCTAACTATAGATATCAGAGCAGTGTATAAATCGAAGCTAACTATAGCTATTAAATGCCTGAGAGAACTCACAGTTACACTCCCACTGCTGCATGGATGTGACTGGGACCTCTGCGTGTACATTGGATTCTTTATTATTTTGCAGCCCTAGCTACAAAGTAGAACATGGTTTTGATAAAGTTTTGCTAAAATAAAAATAATTGGAGAAACATGCAACCAAATAACTGTCATGTTAATGCTGTTGTTCATGTTGAGAATTGATACACAAGGCTGGAATTTAATAGATCAAACGATCATCATATGATAAAAGTCTCAAGGGCCTCATGCAACATCTAAAGAAATGTCTTAACTTGCTTTAACATGGTGAGAAAGGGCTTTAGCCTTGGGGGAGGTATATACTCTATAAGCGGTATTCTAGTTTTACCCTTGATTTTATTTAAAGTTTGACAGAAATGGCCCAGATATGAACGCTGCTACCTTACGCATCTGGAGCTAAAGTCTGTGCAGTTGCAGTAGCAGAATACCATTGATAAGCGTGCTCGACCAATCGCAAGTGAATCTCAGCTGTCGATCGTGACATTTTTCATCCTGTTTTTAAACCATTAACTTATTAAAACCAAACTTTACTCTACACAAACGTCAGTGTGATACCTAAAATGACAGAAACCATGATTTTGAAATATGTATCTGATCTTTGACTGCTCAGTGTGATCCATGTCCTAACCAATAATATAGAGGGGGGGGGGGGGGGGGGGGCGTTAATAACCTATACTGCAGTCAGCCACCAGGTGACAATTGAGATGCTTTGACTTCACTTTCAGGGAGCTGTAATGTCATCCATTCTTTATATATTCTATACATTCTTTATCACGGATTTAACAGTATGTGTTGAACTATTGTTGAAATGCTTATGTCGTATTCTTGTATGCGCATGTATGTAAACATGTTTAAAACAATCGATACTAAATATGTTTAAGAAACTAAAGTCTATGTCATTGTATCTTGCTTGTTAAACAACTTCAATGATTATGACAGTAGTTTTCTTTTGTGTTAAAGTTAAGTCAAAGTTAAGTCTTAAGTTTATGGGCACCTTGATAAATCATGTTAATAGAGAGCTGACCCTCATGCAGTGATTGTGATGCTGTAACTCTGTTTTAATATAAGCTCACAAAGAGAAAAAGGAACATCAGTGAATAACCTCATCCATCAAAGAGGTGCCACCAGGAAAATAGAAAGCGGGCAGAGCATCTGACACCTCAGCAAGATTAGAAAATGGTTGCCATGATCTGAATAATAATCAGCTGTTTTGTTACGGTCGCTTCATGTTGTTTTCTCACCACAAACAAACCACACTTGGACGATGACAGACCAACAACTCCAGCCGATCTTCGGTGTGGATGTTTGGTGTGTGTGTGTACAAATGTTCATCCTTCAAAGACGTTCAAATAAAGGAGCGAGGTTTACAGGTTTCAAAGAAAACAGGATCAGTGTAAAAGCCTCCTGCGTTACTTATTTGTTGGCTAATGTAAAGGTACAGTATATTAGACTATACTGGACTAATCCTATCAATATTTTAAACCAATTCAGTGGGTCGTTTAATTCGATTTATTCCACCGCTCTTCCAGCCACTCCTTTATTTGCGTCCGTGCGTCTTTCTCTCTGAGTCACACTCTTTCTAATGGACGGCAGTGAAGGGGAACAGAGAAAGGATGCACATCAGGCCAATCCACCAGGGAGCCCAATGGTCAGAGGCACTAAAAGTCTGATGGTCCCCAACTGGGACAGAGCTGTCCGTTCCTCTCAGGCATCCATGCATGAGGGGGCCAGAGCTCGGACGGGGATGACCTTGAGAGACTGTGCTTCTGATCTCCAGTCCATATGGCAGAGAGGGAGCGGGAGAAGGGTGAGAAGAGGGTCAGAGCGAGAGAGGAAGTAAAGGGGAAGAAAGGGGACAGACAGTGAGGAAGATGGAGGGAGGGGCAGCAAGAATAAGGACAGAAGGGGGATAAGAGTTCGTTCTTGTGAGGTGAGAGGGGGAAGTAAAGCTAAGTAGAGGGGAAACCCAACCAGGGAAAAAGAGAAAGATGACAAGAGCTTCAGAGAGACATTTCAGAAGTTATAACGCGTTTAATGTATCCATGCAGAAAGTTGCTAATAATATTTTAACTTTGACAACAGCATATTTATCTCTTTCCTATCTGCGCTTATATTTCTGCTTAAACATATTTTTGAGTGTGTGCAATTTGTTGTTGAAATGTGGTTAAATAAGGTGGAGGTATTCTATTTCTCTTTGTCCTCAGACTTAATCATGTCTGTATTTCAGTGTCAGCGGAAAAATATCAGTTTTATGTCATGGACACATTTGCATTTAGTCTAAAACATTTTCAGTAAAACAGGACTGTTGCAAAGTGTTTCATAGAGTTCTAAATAAGCAGCACCCTTGACTTTCTCTAAATAAAGCTACAAAATGAAAAAAAGTTATCGACAATGAGATAAATGAAATATATTTTGCCGTCCTGAGAATTTTCATCACTGCTATTTTTGATTGACAACGTCTT
>NC_083650.1:11857298-11872298 GCF_963576545.1 Limanda limanda | reverse complement strand
ATCACAACTCTTAGTATCCATGAACTATTAGTTAACTAGGGCTGCGAGTAGCACTGTGCGGGCCAGAGCACACCAGAGAGCGGTCGTGGACTGGGCGAATAAACGCTTCAGTTCCTGTGTCTGTCACGCATCACTGCATCACGGCCGTTAATCACACATTTTGGTCCACACCATCAAGTGCAGACCACATGGTGAAAATTGTATGTAAATCAAATTTAAGTCGTAAAACAAGGTATTATACTTGTGGCATTTATACTTGTTTTGTATAAATCGTATAAATCGTATAAATATTTTACCTTTGACATCAAAGACATTATAGGAATCTGTTACCACTGATATTTACGACCTAGTGTTTTGATGGCGTGCAATCAAACATGTAAAGTGGCCAAAATGGCAACTAAATCTAAAATTGCCAACTTCCTGTTGCTTTTTTCATAATGCTCCTTGATACTTTCTTGTGTGTCTGGTCATTATACATGTGTGTACTGAATTTCTCACCTGGCTGTGGTTGAAAGGATCTGGCTGGCAGTACATGTAGTTTTGTTGCATGACAGGTGGTGGCTGGTAAATGGGAGAAGCCAATGCAGGCATGGCTGGCTGCTGCAGGCTGAACTGATCTGCTCCACGATTCATGTAGCACTCTGTATGAGACTGCTGGGGGCCAAACCTTTCCTCATCTGGGGAATAATAAGTAGGGCCAGGAGGAAAGCCGTTTTCTACAGCATGGAATTCAGGTGCAGGCGGGACTGGCTGCTGCAGGCTCAGCAGTTCAGGTTCCGGAGGCACGTAGCCCTCTATCTCAGGCTGCTGGGGGCCAACCTCTTCCTCAGCAAGGGTATCATTGGTAGGGAGAGTGAAGTCAGCAAGGTCTGCCTCCAAAACTTCCAATACCAAATCCAAGTCCAGAGTATGGTATCTCATGTCTTCCTTCTCCTCTCTATCATGGTACATCTTTGGGTTTCCGTTCATCATATTTACAGATAAAAGTAAATATCCTAGTAAAGCAAAATAAAGTTAAAATGTTAAGGTACTCTCTGCACCCTCGTCCTGAGGTGAGGCAAGGAAATGAGAAAAATGTTGTGTAATCTAATCGTAGCAATTTAATATCCTTTGAAGTAGGTCAAATTGCAACAACATCAAAGGGATTATCTGCTCACTACTTAGTTACTCTCTAATGATGACTAGCTTTTTATTCCTTTGATCTTTACATTATATACATTATATTATATATATGATTCATAAGATACATGTTTATACAGATAGATAATATAACTAACGTAGCTTGCATGCTAATGATAACTTATTATTGCATAATAATCCTGTATTTTGAGTGCTGAGCATTTACCTGGTCACTTGTGTTGAGAGTCGATAAGTGTATGAATGCAAGTAACTGCTTTTTTTCAGGGGGAGGCGCTGTTGCGCCTTATATGGTATGGAGTGACGAGTGACTGATGACACCACTGTAAACCCGAACAGTACTACGAACTCATAAATATTATGGTTAGAGCACTCAAAAACAACTATCGAGTACCCAACAATAAACTTTCGAGTTCTGTTAACTATTGATGCTGTTTTAATTTCCAATGGATCAAATTTTCTGAGTGAACATCCAGATATAAATTAAAATGTATGAGTAAACGGAGGAACGTAGCGTCTGACGTCGACGACGTAACGTCCGACGTCATGACGTAACGTTCAGGCTCGGTTTTCAAAACATGCAAGATGGCTACCCTGATGCGAGAGAGAGGAGTAGAGTAAAACCTGAGTAAAACTGCTTAAAAGTTCGCGAAATAAGCCGGATTTTATCCGAGGGCCGTGATATAAATAACAATTAGCTGTTATCTACCGTTTCTAGTCACTTCAGTTACTTGGAGGCAGTTGGGTGCGTCGCTATTTCGGTAAGTAATTTAACATTTCTCCATTCATTGAAACCTTTTGAGTCGTCAACGGCAATAAGTGTGTTGCAGCTTTTTGTAATATTCTGTCTGGTCTGGTGGGTTTCTACCATAGGTTTCTACCGGTGAGTACCGGTAGAAACTGTTAATTGCGCTGTAACGTAGCGCACATACTAACGTTGCTGTCTGAAGTTAGCTTGTTAACTTCACACAGCAACGTAGCGCACATGCTAACTTTGCTGTTCTGAGTTAGCTTGTTAACTTCAGACAGCAACGTAGCGCACATGCTAACTTTGCTGTTCTGAGTTAGCTTGTTAACTTCAGACAGCAACGTAGCGCACATACTAACTTTGCTGTTCTGAGTTAGCTTGTTAACCACCATCGTGTTTCAGCACATTTTGAATCTGCATTTGATTATAATGTCCATGACTGTACTAAGGTGACTTATTTCATATTGTTTTTAAATGTGCTCATGCAGGACCACATTGTGGGTGACACTGGTGTTTCTGCAATATAAGGTATTTTTTCTATTTGCATGTCTTGCACGTTAAGAATCCTTACAAGCATATTTAGGTTTTCCTCAAAATAAATGTATCTTCCTCACTGATAACCAGGTTTCCAGTGACTCAATGGAATGGAAGTGCAAGTTGTGCTCTGTATCCCTAAACACTCGGGCAAAGTTATTAAGACACTATCGTTTGCATCATAGCCAGTTTTCAAGAGTTAGCCCTTTGCCATGCCCCTACAGCAATTGCATTTGTACTTTTAAGTAATTTAATGCAATAAAAACTCATGTAAATAAATAGTCACAGCTGAAGGAGCACATGCATTTTTCACTTGTCCCTTGTGTGCTTTTAAGCAGCCATTTTCTAAGGCAACACTATTTTGTCATTTGAGGGGTCATTTAAGAAGTCATGAGACGCTGGTATGCCCATTCAAGAACTGTACATACAGCACAAATGTGTATTCATCATTTAATGCACACCAAAGTAGAAAACATTATGGTAGCTCAGACTTTGACGATAATGTTTTTTCATCACAGACAGGCAAACACACACATACTGCAGACAGAAGTGTTAGAAGTACTTTTCTCACACGTTGAGATTTTTTAAACTTCATTGTTGCAGAAGAAGCTATGCCCTGTTTATCTCGGAAGATAATTATCATTTCTGCAGGTTTTTATAAAAATCTTAAGTTTGAATCGTGTATAATTACTTTTCCTTTTATTCAAGGAACAAGTAGAAATTGACATGAAGCGCATTCTGACCCTTCGTGCACTCCCTGTGTACCTACGGGAGGATGGCTCACAATTCTTCAAGACCTTCTGTGTAAGTACTCAATTCAAGCACTGAAATTTCAATATCAACACCAACTTGAATACCTCTTGCAGCATTATAGCAATTCAAATGCACTAGATTTGTATTTTATATGTTCATCTAAATTCAATTTGATTTGTCCAAGACTCATTGGTGACTGTTATCATGCCTCCTGTACATGAAGTAATATCTTTCTAGAAATTACCCAAGTGTAAGACATTATGATGAAATCCCCACTCCTCGTTTCATCCAAGAATGTATCCCTCAGTTTAGTTGAAGCTAATATATGTATTTAAAGTTAAAAAAAAACTTTTGTCGACATGCACAGAAGAAAAGTAAAAAAGACACGATACAGATGATATGAACAGGTTCTCTAAACATGCATTTTGACCTGTGAGTGTTACATCTAGACACACTAGGGGTAATATCAACTTGTTCTTTTTTGGGAGATCACAGATGAGCATACAGTGCATGATTTGCAAACTTTCTTCTGAAATTATCCCTTTAACTGGATTGTTTGTATTTTGCAGCGGGAAGATGAGCCAGACATTTCAGACACCCCTGTGGCTCTTCTCACTCTGGTCACTGAAGACGCCAGTGCTGCAGTCCACTTTAATACAGTGAACACTTCTGTTGTGGTGGAGGACTAAATTGTTGTCGGTGATCTC
Organism: Limanda limanda; assembly: GCF_963576545.1. Classification (NCBI taxonomy): domain Eukaryota; kingdom Metazoa; phylum Chordata; class Actinopteri; order Pleuronectiformes; family Pleuronectidae; genus Limanda; species Limanda limanda. Next base: position 11,868,419 of record NC_083650.1, on the reverse strand, counting down.
CCCAGGTTGACAGATGAGCTCGTTCTTTGTTTTGGCTTGTTCTATGCACTGCATTTAAATTATCCTCAACACCTAATCAACACACTCACGTTCATACAGAAGATGGTGATGTGCCTTGAGGATAACAAACCACTGAAACCGTGCCTACTGAATCTCAAGCACGAGTTGTTAAATGTAGCGTGACTCTAACATGCATGAATACAGTTGTATTTTATTTTATTTGCACTTTTAAATAACCCTTTATTGGTTATTGTCTTTTATTTGCACTTTTATATAACTGAAAGGTTGTTGGAGATTTAGTTGTTTGTTTCTCCTAAAAGCATTTTAAAGCCAACCTCACAATGTTCCTTTAAATGATGTTCAATTTTCTCTTCTACCTCACAAGATCTATTGTTTGCAACATTTCCAATGTAAGAACTTAAGCTGAAGTTAACGTTTTGGTTTGCTTTTTTATTTATTGGTTAATAATGTATTTTATTTGCACTTTTAAATAAACCTTAATTGGTTATTTTCTTTTAATGTGCTTTTAAATAACCCTTACTGGTTATTTTCTTTTATTTGCACTTGTTTATTGTTTAAGTAAATTTGCTGCAATGGACATTCATTGTTAATTAATAGGAATGCCAATATTTCAACGAAATAGTGAAGTTGCTGGAAATGTTTCAAGTTGATAGTTTTATTTTAAATAAAAACTTGAATCGTAATAATGGAGTTGTATTCATACTTTTGAGCATTGCTAATGTATTTTGTAAATTTTAAGTTGACTAATAGTAATTTTACTCTCTGTACCTGACTCTCACGGAGAGCCACCTGTTCTTATCAGTTCTTCATTAAACAACGCCACTAGATTGATGGCTAAAGAAACACACGTCTGTTCATCAGTTAGAATTATTATTGCGCTGTGCAGGTAGGCAGAAGGAATACGCCTACCTGTCAACAATTTGATTCACCTACATTAGCATAGATGTTATTTGGATATTATAGGATTGTCACTTTAGTAACTGCAAGCAATAGCAATTGTTTATTAAAGATCTTAACAATGTCCTTTAAATGACATCCCTGACAACCTTTTGTCGCGTCTATTTACATTGATCATGTTTTAGGGCCCCCCCGACGACTACTGATGTGTAAGTAAGTGTAAACCCTCCTATTAGGAAAAGGGGCTGTTCTCTTGGCATGTTAATGCTCAGGATCTACTTCCGAATTATTCCTTTTCATTGTATAAGATATATATAAGTGTGAATAATAATTTACTTAACCGGTGTTATTTCTTGATACCTTGCATGTCAGATTTTTCAGAGGTCTGATAAGCAACCAACACAATCCTCAGACCTCAGTTAAAATCTGTAAATCAGCTCGATATGAAGCATTGCAGAAACAAAACGAACATTGTGCTTTTAAAGAAATTGATTCTGTGTAAGTTGTTGTAACATGACATCAGTATCCACTGCACCTGTGTGTGTGTGTGTTTGTGTCTGTCTGTGTGTGTGTGTGTGTGTGTGTGTGTGTGTGTGCGTCTGTGCGTGTGTGCGTGTGTGTGTTTGCAACAACCTGGAGAATTGATGTTATGTGTCGTGTCTATGACTACAGTGTCTCTCTCTCTCTCTCTCTCTCTCTCTCTCTCTCTCTCTCTCTCTCTCTCTCTCTCTCTCTCTCTCTGTTTCTCTCTCGTCCACTCTCTTTGGTGGAAGTTGACAGATTTAACACAAAAGAGCATTTGGGCCTGGCTGTCAGAGACAATCATATCCTCCTCTCCTCTCCTCTCCTCTCCTCTCCTCTCCTCTCCTCTCCTCTCCTCTCCTCTCCTCTCCTCTCCTCTCCTCTCCTTTCTCCTTATGTCCTGATCATCTTATTAGTGCATGATGTGTTGTCCACCCTGACATTGCAGTTTTTTTCCCCTGTGTCTATTTGTGGCAGATTTGTCCTTTGGTTCAGGTTGGATCATTTTGTTCCTTTTGATTAGCTGCTGATTCAGCTCCACACATACTTGTTGTCATTGTGCTGTTGTCCTGTTGCCCACTGAGACGCTCATTTACCAACAGATGAACAATACGGGCCCAGCAACAGTGTTTGGCATCAACTACACTGGTATGAGTCAGTGAAAACAATCACCATGTGGTTTACTGAGAAGACGTTCCATCCTTTACATGTATTTTATATGTATTTGAAGTCAGGTATTGCACATGCAGCTGTGTCAGCCAAGGACCTTTTTTTTTTATCTGTGATGTAAACTGAAACTAAGAGACTTCAGTTATTGCCACATCCACTCAGACACCAGGACACCGTGCTGAATGCCAGGCTATTGGCTGATGGGATTGTGCTACAGACTCGGCACCAACACAAAAGTGCTGCATGTTTTTATCTGTTCAGTGGACATGCAAAGAAAATCTGATAAAAGTAGCTGAGCAGAATATTCCCTGCACATAAAATTCCTATTGATCAAACAAGCAACAGAGAATGAGTGCCTATATGCGCTATAACACAAATACTTTAATCTACACTGACCTCTAGTGGAGGCTGATTGAAGTTGCACTGGTCAACTTCCAGTGAGTCTTATATCACTGCATGAGGATAGTTTTGTAACTTCACTTTCAGTTTTTTTTTCTGCAGCTCAGACTCACTCCTGTACTTCTTGTTGCACTCTACCGCCTAATTTGTTTCTCATTCTCTCGTTCTTCTCTCTGAGTACAGCCATTCAGCACCTCGTTGCTGCCACTGGGAAATGCACTTGCTCTGCATTGGATTTGTGGTATAAATAATATATTGTCTATTTCAAATCCTGCCATTCATTTTGTATTGTGTTTACCTGCAGAGTTAAAAATGGCCTATATGCTTTTCCCTATGTCTGTTGTTACTCTTGTCTTTCATTCGCTGTACTTGTCCGCCAATGCTGCTGTTCCACATGTATTGTATCTTACCAGGGGGAGTGACAGTAACTATTACATCAACAGGAGTTTATACACATATCAGTGCACCAGCGTTACGTGAATGACATGAAAGGCCTTATTCAGTCCTCCTAAAAAGTGTATTGATGGCAGGCAGCTTTTATTGTAAACCTTCGCAATTGTAGCTAGATCATGATGGAAAACAAACAAGCGCCTTATCAAAACAGTTGCGGCTTGATGACGTGTGATTTCATGTGTAGGCGTGCACGTAGTCCATGTGGAAAGGAGAGCTGTGCCACTAACTCTGAGTTTAACATGTATTCTTCCAGTGGTTTTAGTCACTCACCTGTGTTGGCGATGGGTTTTTTTTGAGTCTGTGGTCGTCCTGAGTGGGTCAGAGGAAGGCATCGGAGGGTTTTACGCTCTTGTCCTCATGTCAATCATCCCACTGTCTTACTTCCTGTTTATGAGGGAAGGTGAGTGGAACTTTCTCAAAGAAATGTTAAAGTAATTGCTGATGAGTTTAGTTTGTTTTACATACTTCTGCTACAGTTTAAGGATTTTAAGAACTTTTGCAAGACTTTTGTGGACTTTGGATTTATTTTAGACTCAAATCTGTAATTATAGTCTTCAGAAGTGCTTTTCGGTTGTTTACTTTGACATGATTTGCAGTGTGTGTTCTACTTCCTGTGTTTGTCTGATTTATAAATGGCTCTCCTCTCATATTCCTGTCAAACCATCTCTTCTGTCACGTTCTGATATTTATCTGTATTGATCGTCTCAGTGACTTCAGTATAAACTGAAGACAACATGTTTGGCCAGACGTCTATCTCGTTATCGATTACAAACACATACTGCACACCCATCCAAGTCCTCGCACAGTGCCATGGAATTATGACATGTGACATCTCGGGTCGAGTGTGATCTCAGTAATCAATTTCCTGAGGTGCTCTCTATGTTTAACAGTTATTTACACACATATGTTCACTTGTGCATGTTTGTTTGTGTGTGAGCCCTCTGAAGCGAGGTCAGTCAATCCTTATTGGAGCACAGATCAATAGTCACCTTCACCAATAAACACATTCTGTGGATTAGAGAATGCAACATGCAAGGATCCATAGTGTAAGGCGCAGTCAAACAGCAGCTTAACTATCTTGTAGTTTCAACACCGAGCACTTTGCGACATGTATTTTTACGTACTACAAGAGAAGAGAGCGGAAATCTGTCAAGAATCCTTCTCTACTGCTTCAAATCGCAACCTGAGGTGTCGGAGATCAAATGTCAGATCACAATATTCATAATATTCATGATATTTCCCCTGAGGCCTCATTAGTTAAACACAACAAAAACTATATCATGTTAGTTCATCATAAAACCTGTGAACCCATCAGTGCAAATGTGAACAACACACTCCAGTGTAGCACGTATCAATTAGCTTCCCCTCAGTGCTCCGGCCTCGCAGCATCTCTGATTGTATATTTAGCAGCAGTAGTAATTCTGAAAAAAAAAATCAATAGGAGCCTGAAGGAGAGACAGGGAGAGGAAGTGAGATCATTTGAGTTTTGTTTTTAGAGCTCTGAGTTTTTCAAACAGCACATAAGTTTGTTTTTATTACGCTTCCGAGCCACATCCTGCCTTGCACACTGTAAAAATTCAAATGCACCTTTTCTGGCCCTTAATGTCCTCTGGCAGCGTGGATTGAAAAGGTTGAAGTGAAAGCTGTCTGCTCATTAGTTGCCCCTTCAGAGAAATCAGAAAGCTATTAGCTCTCATTTGTCGATGTCAAGATGTCAGACAGCAAACACACCTATTGCACTGAGTTTCTGAACTTAATTGAACTTTCAGCTCAGGATAATTGCCCCGTCCTTCACGTTCTTGTTCACATTCAATGTTGGCTCTAAAAGTGTAAACACTCAATTTTTGGGTAAATGTGATGAAGATGAAAGAAGGGGAGAAGAGAGAGCTATGTGAGGACACATTGGCAGGTCCAACTTTCTGTCATGACAGTCAGAATGAGGTGAAAAACTGATGTGACCCAGATGTGATTGTTGTGACAGTATGACACAAATCACATGGAGTTGCTGGATCTTTTCAAATCAGATTTGAGCCACTTTCATAAGTGGTTCCAAATCAGATATTGATCAGATTTTTGAAATGCATCCTTCAATGCGACTTTTACATCACTCACGATCGTCATTCCCTCATAATTTTCCACAGAAGAAGGGGCGGGCGGGAGTCACCCAGGGAAAACAAACATGGAAGACTGCGACGGAGGTAGTCAGTGTAGGGACGGTGAGGATTTAGACCTCATAAGCGCTCAGGGTGAAATGTCACAAGCAAAACCAGAGGGATCGTATCGTAATCGGTCTGTTTGATAGCATATCAAGAGTTCTTCTCCTTGCACTGCGTACACAGTGTGCTGCGTGTGACGTGTTCTTGATCTTCTGCACATAAGGGTCACATCAGGGCCATGACCAGTTCCCATTGGAGTCTGATACTGGCCGCAATTTAATAAATTATGTGAAATCTTGGGGTTTGCAGTGTGGACGTAGCTAAAGAAAAGTTGTCTCCTCACTCTGTGCTTTGCAGATTGATACACGGAGTTGGATCTGACCTCAGCCACTAGGGCTCTTCACTTTGTCCCTTGTCCTTTCTTCCTTCACTTTCCATGTAGGTCCATCTGCCTTTCTCTCTTCTCATCTCGTTCCCTTTTTTCCGCCACATCTCATGCACCGGCCCGCCTCACTTCTTCTTTCCTCGCATCTCCTCAGTTACTCCCTTTAAACGGCAACTCGTAATTATGAATAAGTAATAAGAGATAATACGAGATAAATCATTTTTATCCAACAAGTCAGGCTCAGATTTCCCTCTCTCACTCTCTCCTTCTCTTCTGTGGTTCAATGTTCCTCTGTTTACATTCGCCATTTGTCTGCAATCGGAGCTCAGCCTCAATACAACCCGTGTACATTACTGCCACCGACTGAAGAGGGAAAAACTGCCGTGGCAGGTTGTGCACTTTTACGGCTCGTGCGTTTGTGTGCGAGTAAACATCAGAGGGACCCACATGGTGTTGCTGTTTACGTGACAGGGGTTCCTCTGTAATGAGGTAGCCCTGTTAAAAATGTAGGAGAAGGTATGCCGACAAAGAGAAAAAAAACAGCAGAGGTGGATGCAGACGCTGCACATTTGTCAGACCCCTGCTGTCTCGCCTCTCTCAACATTTCCTGCCTCCAAAGGAAGAGGCAGGAAGGCATGCAGAGAGGGAGGATAAGACAAGGAGGGAACGTAGCTGTTTCCGATTCTGTTATTTTTGTAGCATAATGTGAAGTGATACCCTCAGTGGGAGCCGTGCAGGGAGGGGCAGGAGGGTGGATGGTGGCTAACAGCAGTGGTGTATAAAGTACTTGAAAGCCATACTTGAGTAAAAGTATAGATATCTTACCTGAAAGTGACTTTGGTAAAAGTAGAAGTCACCCGTCCGAAAATGACTTGAGTAAAAGTCTTAAATTAGCTCATGTTAAAAGTACTTAAGTATCAAAAGTATCTGGTGTTGAAATGTACTTAAGTATAAAAAGTAAAAGTACAAGTACCAAAATTAAAAATGCAAAGTGCTTTTTTTAGTAGGCCTATACAGACACAAAACAACCCAAAATGTTTCTCCTCAAGATTTATCTCAACTGACTGAAAAATTATAACAACAATATGAATATAATGTATAATTTTACAAATTTTGAACCCTAGATGAGAGAGAGTGAGAGAGAGAGAGAGAGAGAGAGAGAGATAGAGAGGTGCGCCGGGCGTAGAGGAGTGCTGCGCCAACCTCCGCTGCTCAAGTAATGAGCCAGTTTGAGAATGTAAGAAGTAGAAAGTACAGATATTGGTGCTCAAATGTAACGAGTAAAAGTAAAAAGTCGTCAGGAAAATAAGTACTCAAGTAAAGTACAGATATGTGAAAAATCTACTTAAGTACAGTAACAAAGTATTTCTACTTCGTTACTTCCCACCACTGGCTAACAGTAAGAGCACCGGTTCTTGTTGATGCTTCATGTGTCCCAACCTCAGCTGTAAATGACAGGAAGTGAAGATGAATGTTAGTAATCACTTTTTGTGTAAGGGATGTATATGTTCCAGCTGAAAGCCCCGGGGTTATTGCCTTGTAGAAAGTCAACTTAAACCCCTCTAATGAATTAGCTTTGTCATCTTCTAGGGCTTTACCTTCGACTGTCTGCAAGTTGAAGACTGTGCAGACATGAAATCGCTATAGGGCAGAAAGATAGATGTTTTTGGGAGAGGAGGGGAAGATGTTTTACTCAAGAAATTATAATTGTTTCTGTATTATTTCCACCTTCACATGTAAAATCGTATATATCAAAATATAGAATACAGTAGTAAGAATCAAATCAGTGGGTCATTAAGGGTCAATAGAATAGACCTTGTATTGTACAAAATACAATGAAGAGTGCTATTCCTGTTTTGCGAAAAAATCATGATGAAATAAAGTTAATATAAACACAATATATCCCTTTATTAGGCTCCTATTTCTGTATCAACATAGAAGCAGTTTCTAATAGAAGTATAGAAATAGAACTGCGTACAACTTGCCCCTGTCTTTACTGTCTAATTGGACTTAAATGGTTCACTGAATTGTTTGTTATAACAGAAGACAGAACTACAGTAAATGTAAATCAATAAAAAGAAGCAAGTTCAGAATTATATCGGTTCAGTAACATTATTTCATAAGGAGGAGGTCTCAGTTTTTCTTAAATCCCTGGAGGGTCCAAAGCATATTAATAACTGAAATTTCTTTCCTCGCCATGATCATTTTAATAAGAGACTGATCTCTGCTATTTGGAAAAAAGGCGGGTATGACTAAGTAATCTGCCATTTTGCCATTACTGTAAAGTCGATGTGCTTTTTTTTCTCCCCTCGTGATCCCATGGCTGCATGCAGAATCATTCACTTATTTATTATTTACTACTCAATATGAAGGCTTTCCTAATGTCTGGTATGGCAAAATACATAAATGAATGAGAATAAACACTACTCAGGCTATACTTTCCTCCAACAGTTTTCGGCAACTACCGTCTGTTGTGTCTTCATGATTCACACTGATGGCTCTTGGCTTGACTCTGCACCCTGCGATTCTTTGTGTCCATTATGAGTGCAAATCATTCAAATTACTTTACGTTTTTAATAAATTCTACTAATGAGGCTGCCATCCTCTTGCTCACTCTCAGGTCTGCCATGTCTCCCCTCTGTTGTCAGTGCCCCAACCAGAACACCCCTCTAAAAGCATTGCATTTCAATTTCTTCTTCCCTTCTCTTGCTTAATTTTTTTCTTTCCTTTCTCCCACTGGAAACTACTTCAATTCTCTCTGCTTTCTGATGAACTTTCTTTCACTATAACTTTTACCTCAGTCAATATTCTTGAAGTTTTTCCTAACTTGCTACTGTACATACTCTACTGTAGGTCACATTTAAGTTTCAAGACAGATTTTTCTCAGGGAGAATCAAACAGCTACTGAACATATGTTATACGATTATTCCTTTCAGCTCTTTCTATCATCCTCATCCCGAATTTACTTTCTTCCTGTGCCACACCAAAACTCCATCGAGCTCTGATCGCAACACATTTCAGAAGTTAATGAGACATTGCGGGCATAGCAGCTGCAAAACAAAGGCACAGATCTCCATGCAGTGAAAACACACACATTCGAGCTGGGACCTTAATTCAGATTCTGTTTAGAACATAAATATATTTTTTCCCGTTAGTTAAATTTGGCTTTAAATCCTCTCTTCCTGTTACCAAGGAAACCATATTAGAAAAATCAATGGAGTTAATGTCACTGGAGAGGGGGGTGCGCCCCCCCCCCACCCAAAACCAAACAATCTCTATATCACTGTGTATGAGAGAGTGTTTGTGAGTGTGTGTGTGTGTGTGTGTCTGTGTGTGTGTGTCTGGCCCAGTGTCTCGTTCTCTCCCTCTCTCTCTCTCTCGGTTACTCTGTCTCTCTCTCGCGCATTTGCTATGCCATCTCCCACTCATCCTCTCCCCCTCTCCTTTTCTGCCGCCTCTCCCTCACTCACTCCCTCTTTCCCCCTCACAACACTCACTTCCTGACCAACCTCTGCCAAGGGACAAGCAGGCACAGCATAATCCCCTCTCTCACCAGAGGCCTGGGGAAGAAGAAGAGGAAAGAGGGAGGAGGGGAAAAAGAAACAGAGAAAAGCCCTGGAAACTTTAGCCCAGGTGTTGTGACAGTCTGGAGCTCTGTGCTGCAGCCTGTGGCTCCAGCAGCATGCTCTCCACCGGGGGATAGGAGAGGTTCAATGAGGTTTTCACGCCAAGTTGATGGAATCTATTTTTCCTTTACATCATAGCTGAAAGACTTTTTTGTGATCGTCAGTCTCAAGTTAGAAATAGGCAAAAGTTGGACAAACTGCCCAGGACAGGGTACCGCTGGACGTTTCTGGTGTTACTGGCCAGACTAAGCCTGGCCCCATCCGGCCTGGCTCAGTGGCGCAGTGCCGGGCGATGACAGACAGTGGTCTACTAACAGCTTGAGTATGGATGGCTTGGAGATGATCGCTGTGCTGGTGGTCATGGCTCTCTTCATTAAAGTCCTGGAGCAGTTTGGGATGTTCGAGCCCATCGGTGGGGAAGGTAATGGATTTCTTCTGGGATTTGTTGGTTTAATGACGGAGTAGTCGTGGCACAGCTGAAACTACGTCTTTATTCAGAAAGTTGGTGCAGGTGAACGTGTGTGTGTGAGTTTGTGCATGCGCTGATACTTTCCTCTGCAGTGGCCATTCCCTGTGGTCCTGAGTGGGCTGCAGCCCTGCCTGAGGGTTTGGGTTACCAGCAACTCTGGGCCATGCAGTTCACTCTCTTGCTCTCACTCTCTCTCCCCCTGACACACACACACACACACACACACACACACACACACACACACACACACACACACACACACACACACACACACACACACACACACACACACACACACACACACACAAAGTAACTTTAGCTGTGTGGGAGGCCTTCCTCTGCCCCTGGGGTGTGTGCTTTTACCCTTTAATCGATAACACTATGGACAGAGTGGGTCTGAGTGCTCTGTGCAGGCACTCGTCTCACTAAGGGAATGTCAGCTTTGCTCTAATTTTCCTATAGAGTTTTAGTTTGGACCTGAATCAACAGAGGAAAAACGCCTCATTTACTTCTCATTTCTCTATATGATGGGTCAACACGCTTTGCGGCTGAGTTGTCCTGATGTGATTTGACAGACAAACAAACAAGTTTAAAAGGGTTTCATCAAATTAATGTTGTCACGTCAGGCCAAAACTTTATCGAGGCCCAGGCTGATTTGTAGTGGATCAGTAAATAAAGTAATAATCACACTATGTGAAATTTGTTCTAAATGACATATTTACAAAACTTGAAAAGTTGACTGAAAAGGTTGTTGTCCTGCTCGGGTCTCATCTCCAGGTGCTGTCATCACACACCAACGCCTGGTTTAGCCTGTCCTGTGCATGTGACCCATGTTTTGTCCCCTCCCATGTCAAATCCACTTTACCTATAGTTCACACTCGCTTACCTTCTCTGTCTTGGTGACAAAAGGAAAGTTGGGATTATCTTATCTCCATTCTCTGTTTGCTTTTTCCCCCTCCCCATTGCCCAGAGTGCCCTGCACACTTGGAAATCTACTCACAGAGGGACTCTGACATGGCCTTACATTTTTTGCTGTGATTTTTAATCATTAGGCAAAGTATATAAATGACATTTGTTTAGTTAAATATACAAATACTGCACAGATTAATAGTTTGCACTGTTAGATTCTTCTTGATGCCACAATATAAGAGACACTCTCCATCCCTGATGCACCTGCTGGACTGCACCCAGCTGTCAAGGTTGGCCAGCAGCTCTGTCATCTTCCCTATGACACACAGTTCCCCTTGGAAACCTGTGGTCTATGCTACAGCTCCACGCACACACACATGCACAACACACACAAAGTGGGGGCTTCATTTGTACTCAGAGCACCAGCCTTTGGCATATTTTCACCGTACGTTATAAAAAATGGCTAACTTAATTAGTGTGTGTGTGTGTGTGAGTGTGTGCCAAACTCCCCTGGGAGTACTTACGCTAATGAATTCGCTCTTTATTCGAGGAACTTAGTCAAGATGGCAGATCGGCTGTGCTGCTCAGACAATCAGGAGAATCATGTGAGCACTG
>NC_083650.1:11807298-11852298 GCF_963576545.1 Limanda limanda | reverse complement strand
ACAACATGTTACGAACTAAGAACAACAATCTCCTTCCTTCAGTTCTATAAACTGTAGGTCATTCAGAGGAAACGTCTTTAAGTTAGCATCTCTGTTTGAAACAACCTACTGAAGTGTGTGAGGACTTCTTTTCAAAACTCTTACAAAGACTCAGGCTACATCCACACAACTCCATTTACATTTAGCTTCCCACATTAGTGTCTAAAACAAAGATGTCTGGAAATGCTGCTGCACACACTGTTGTAGTGAGAAACCTTTGGAAATGATGATGCAGTCACCCACATTCTCCACTGTATGGTTTCCTAAAAGCCACGACTACCAGTTCAAGATTCAAGATTTTTATTGTCAAATGAACAGAGATAACATGAAGTAGTCACTGTCAATGAAATGCTTGGGTCACACACTCTCTTTAAGCAATGCTCAAGTATAAAATAGAATACAAAAAAGAATAAAATAGAATAACAATGAAATAGAATATCAAAAATTTAAATATCTATCTAATATCTAAATATATATCCTTACAGGTGAATGTTCAATTTGTGCAGTAGTGCAAATGTTCAAATATGCTTGTTATGGTGCTGGTGCAAATATGCAAATATTCCAGGGTGCTGGTTTGGTGGAGTTATTGCAGTTCAGGAGTTTAAAAGTCTTATGGCCTGGGGGATGAAACTGTCTCTGAGCCTGGTGGTGCGGGCCCGGATGCTGCGGTACCGTCGGCCAGACGGCAGCAGGCAGAAATGTTTATGGCTAGGGTGAAAGGGGTCTTTAATAATCCGGTTGCTCTTCTTCCTGCACCGCTGGGTGTAGAGGTCCTACATGGATGGCAGCTCCTGCCTGGTGATGTGCTGGGCAGACTTCACCACCCTCTGTAAAGCCTTACGGTTGAGGGCGGTGCAGCTGCCATACCAGGCGGTGATGCAGCCCGTCAGGATGCTCTCCATGGTGGTGCAGACAACACGTTCTATTTTCAGTAACAGGTCCTTCTCATCATCGGACCAATTATGAAAGAGGGTAAGAAAGCCCTTGTCTTATTTTTCACCAATGTTGTTTCTCGTTGATAGAGGAGGGTAGACAATCTGCTTCCTGTTTACATAAGCCTACACATAATGAACTTGAATGGGTATGTGATGCAATTTCAGGTGTGTTCGTATGGATGGGGATTCCTGATACAGAGCTGAAATGCTTGTGTGGATGGAGAAATGTCCTGTTTCAAAATGAAAACTTATGTTTGAGTATATAAGTGTAGCCTCAGTTTGACCCAAATCTGGAAATCCAGCTTCCAGTAGAATCAGCATCACTAGCATGTGACATCAGATACTTTGCCAAGGAGAAGCTGTTCCAGCCAACACCTTTTAGGAGGCAAGTGGGATATATGTGTTCAATAATTTAGTACGGCTCTCTAAGAATGTAATAGAAATTGAAATGGCCCTCGATAGGAAAAATGCTCCCACTCCTCCTTTATGGCAATGTACTTAGTACTGAAATTTATGTCAAAATACTGTTGAACACAAAACATAAAACAGTGGACACATGAGATAAAACAAAAGACAAATACAAAAAAGTTAAAACATAAAGCATCATGTGTAACAAATTGAAATATAAACATGAAAAAACATGATGTCATGAGACAATGTTATTAAAGCCAAAGCTTGACCGTGTCTAAATAAACAAGAGATTCACTTTTTTGAACTCCCCATTTATTATTATCATTTTCTCATCCCTGTCTGAAACACACACACATAGAGTATTGACAAGTGTTCACCAGTGGCTCCTGCCAGCTGGTTGAGTTTTCTTGTTGTCCTTTACTCCAGCATAATCATTTGTTGTTTGGCTGGTGTGAGTTTATTCTGTTATACAGTTGTTGCGACAATAGTTTGTTGTGGTGATCAAGTTTGTAAGAAATCAGCACTGAAACCAAACCTTTGGAACAGCTGACATTCAAACCCTGACGGCTGCTAGACAGTTTTTTTTATCTTTTTCTGTATTATTATCGACCTATTCAGGATGTTTACCTGATTTGACTCCTTCCTGCAGGAAACAGCAGAGCAGAGTGTTTGTGATTTGATGGAAACAAGTTTAGTGGATTGTTTTCAGTGATGCAAACCCAATTTAACACGACGGATGTACACCACTTTACAAAACGAAATGCATTTTTTTTTTAAAGCATGAAGGCAAAGGCTCGACAGAAATAAGGGTCAAAGTATGACAGCTTTTAAACTGTTTTGGTGTCATAATAACAAATACAGGTGTTACGTCACCCGGTGTTTTGTGAATGTGTGTGTGTGTGTGTTGGGAATTGTTTAATGGCTTGTGATCTTTCATTACCCTCCCATTGGTAATCTGGTCTGTGGAGCTGAATTTAAATGAAGATTAAAAACAAAGAGAATGTTTTACCTTGCACTGCCCTCTTCAGGCGTTAAGGTTAGTTGCTCCAATATGCGGTTGAGAGGATCACAGGTTTCAGGCTTTGTGCTTTCAAGACTCAGCAGAATATGAAACTCCAGTCAAGTGTTTCTTTAGTGGCTGCAAATGCATGTTTTTTTTTCTTTTCCATATCGATCCACCGAGTTGTTTCCTCATTAAAAGATTTTTTCTTTTATTTATCATAGTTAAAAAGTGCCCATTATAATTTTCCAGAGCTCAAGCTGACACAAGAAATTTCTAGTCTTGTCCAAGCAGCTGCTCAAAACACCAATAGGTTCAAATATGATTGTGAAAGACTGAAATTACCTGAACATATTCACTTCTGGAAAAGAGATTATTCAACATTTATACCCAGAAATTATTATTCAATTCAGAAATCTATCACCAATAACTTTTTAATTTGAATTCTTCAATTATTAACAAACTACTACCTTCTAATACTGACTGCTGAAAAAAATCTGATATTTTAATAATGTTTTAGGAAAGATAACAATACTACATTGTGTTTGGATACAAATTTGTAAAAGAAATTGCTGAAAATAAACCCAATTCATTTACACCGTCCAACTTTTGAAATAAATATTTTAATTATATTTTAATAATTTATAAAAAACCTTAACTGATTGTGATGCGGGAAAATGCCTAAAACATTTACTATATAATATATTATATGAATAAATAAATTAAAGTAATAACACTAAATTAACTGATTGAATAATTTATTACTCCTTAAGGCTCAGCTTTTCACTGCAACCAAATTCTACAATAAGAAATCCTTGATCAATGCTTCTCACATCTACCCTTCTTTCACTTGTTAATGTTAACGTCATAAACAAGAAATACTATCTTACACTAAACAACCTGTACATTCCTGAAAAGTAATGTTTAACTTAAACAATTGATCTTAATTTGAGTTCAAAAGCTGTTCATGTAAACAGAAATAATCCACCATGTCTTGTTTCCTCAGAGGAGAAAACCCTCTGATCCCTCCATCTCTCCTGATTGTGAGCTCTTCCCAAAGAAAGCCGTTCACTACCAGCTCTGTGTAGTTTGTGCTGATAGGAATCAGCCTCAGCAGAATGAATCTGTTTTTGTCCCACGTTGCCGTATTAAAAATATCCTCAAAAGCTAATGATGTACGCAAATGGTTCTCTTCTTTCACTCTTCTAATTGGAAACACACTAACCAATTTTGAGCACCATTTGTCAATGACCTCCTGCACACACACACACACACACACACACACACACACACACACACACACACACACACACACACACACACACACACACACACACACACACACACACACACACACACACACACACACTCACACACACTAACACACACACACACACACACACACACACACCCACAAACCCACACATACACTCACTTCTTAGACATTTTAATCAGTTTGGAGAGGAATAATTGCTCAGGTAGACGTCTAAATGTGGATATATTTCAATTACTTGGTGTGTCTGGCTTCAGGCAAAATATGCCTTGTGCAGACTAATTAAGTACAACTGATTAACCCAATCAGAGAGTGAGTGAATATGCGTGTGCATGTGTGTGAGGGCATGTAGTGCACATCAAATTGTCGTGTTGATGTGTGATCAATGTGTTGATGTGTGATCAAGAGTGCAGGCAGTTGTGGAGGCGTGTTTGTTGTTTTCCAGACTTCTCCAGAGATGCTTCCCATCGTCGCCAATGTGGTGATTTGTAGTTAAAAAGACGTCAACGCTAAATTAGGTTTAACATTGAACATTTGTAACCATGGTAATGGCCTGGCTCTGGGGGAAGGCCGTCATTGGCTGCTGGATGGATTGTTATGAAATGTATAAATATTAATGGTGCTGAGAAAAATCCTAAAGGCTTTGATAAACCCCTGTTTTTTTCTTTATAGCGCCATCCTGAGGTTGGCATAGTTGGACCTGATATGTCTCAACAATTACTGGGATTACCTGCACCTATACTTGTCATCATAGGATCTTATATGATAGCAAACATGTTATTGACATATCACCATTAGCCTGTTACCATAGTCACACACTGCTGTGTTTAAGAGCAGCCTCACAGAGAGTCACGTTTAGCTGTAGACTTGTTTTGACAGTCAGATACATAACTGTCACATAAAAAGCACGACTATTATCCAGTCTATAAATACACACTGACATATAGTCATTGAGATGCTGTCGAAACAGAGGTTATATGTAATTTAGACATGACCAAAAAAGCTTTCAGCTAAATTCAGCCATCCACGGTTTTACAGGAATCTAGACGTCTGGGCATCTTTTGACCTGCAAGCGGCTAAATCAATGCATACAGGGTTACAATTGGTGCAATAACAGAGGAAGCTTAAAATTGATGTTCCCATTATTAGAAGCAGCAATGACAAAAGGAACAAGTTCAGGGGCCGGTGCCTTTCTGAATCATAGAGGAATCACGTCTGTTAGAAGTTTTGAGAGAGAAATGATTTGGATTTCTTTGTTTTGTTTACTCGTAATGTATTGATCTTACATTTCTGTCGCGGTTTGTGGCAGATATCCCAATCTGATGCATTATGTAACCTGTAATGACAGAAAGGAGCGACCAGCCTTAATCTCTCCCACTTTCATCCTCCATTTCATTCTGACTGCAGACTGTGTTTGAGAATTTAGTGGCCTGAATATGTCATTCTACCTGTTTTATCTTATACCCACAATTGTTTGCAAAACATAGGTTAATGTGACGCTTTATAGATTAGAAATCTCTACAGATGGAAGCTGTGAGTTATTCACATCTAATAACCTTTTAATCTCATTTATGCTCCTTAATTATCTCAATCTTCATCATAATAAAGACACACCTCTGGAAATATGTCCTTTACTGTGTTCCCAACCCTTGACAGTGATTGACGGTTATAAATCTCAAATGTACGAGGGCCAGTTTCTGACTTCAGACATGAACTCGCTCTGCAACCGCAAAAATCATTTATCTTGTCAGTTTTTGTACCCAAGAACATAAGTCTGTTTCTGAGGGAGTGCAGGTTATTGAGTCTCACAAGGCTGCTCTAAGACTTGTTTCCCCCCTAGGCTTCGCAGCTATATTGTGGCTCTAGGTCTCATTTTGACTCTGAGAAACATTAATCACACGACAGACACATCGAGCCCTCCGAAGACCTCTCTGCCTCCCCCAGCTCCCCGTTTTACCAGCCCCTCTATACCCTGGTTTCTTTCTGTCTAGCGCTGAGTCGACCTACTCACTGGCCCAGAGAGATAGACACGTGTATATATATAATGTACAATTATTATGAAAAGAAAAACAATAGCTCACCCAAAAAAGAATATCTCTCTTCCAAGGGGAACATGACGACCTCAGCAACATATCTGCAGTTCTTCCATCAGAAGAGTAGATAATTGGGTGAACTGTCCCTTTAACAGGAGATGATATTTAAAGCCAAATGGAATCACTTTCTGCTTTGAATGTTTAGTCATGTCTCTTTAAGGGATGGACTGAACTTCTGTTCACAACAATAACCAAATCTAGAGACTGTTCTCTGACGAAGACAATATCAGTTGCTTCAGCAAATGCCCCAAAACAACATAATCCATTGTTCAAGTGATAAAGTCCTCTTGACTTCTGTCAGCTGGATCTCATCTTGACCAGATAGTTTCTGTATTTTCCCCAGATCTATAATCTTTCCATACTCATCTTGTTTTTGTACCTGAACCTAGATAACCCTTTATCATAGGGTCATACACAGTGACATTTAACTGGTGTGGACAATGCACATAAGTGATGATGTGCTGCTATTTGGAATGTCACATTAGTTAACTCTTGAATTCATCACTGCGGGGAGGGTAATTATGTATTTTGTTGCTGGTAACAGTTCTGATACCTCAGCTCAGTACCAATCTGATAACAGAGTTGTGTTTTCTCCAAATTTATAATCCGTATACGTCCCTGTAATCACTCATTAGAGTCATTTTTTATGTGAGGTAATATAGAGTAAGGTCAGGTTTTGCTGTGGCAGTAAAACTTTAGAGCCACTGTGAATGACTCACAGAAAATGGAAACACTCATTTGCATAATTACATTCTCAAAGGAACAAATGTGTTGGCCGGAGGTGTTTCTTTGTACTGAGGCATCTGATGTCAGATGGGAGTGATGATGTTTCGACTTTCTGCAGGTTTACAGGTTTGGGTCATTTGGTCTTGAGCAAACAGCTTCTGCCAAACTGAAACTTTAACTACAGGGCAACATTCTCAGAATTAGAAAAAACCCTCAGGTACACACCGTCTATAGAGCAGGAGCAGGGGGGAGGTGGTTGTACTTTTTTGAGGCGTATTGCTGCTTTGTATTTCAATGGTTCCCTGTTGTAGGGTGGCAGTTGCTACGGCTTAACAAATAACTTCCCCAGCTTTTGTTTCATCTTGTGTCCCTGTTCTGCAAACTCCCCATCAGACGTCATATCAGGCTTTTGTTCTCGCTGAGAAGATGCGATGTAACTCCTTTGCAGTTGAACTTGCCACAGCATGCCATGGTTATCAAGTGCTGCAGTAATCCCATTCCAAAAATGACTAGTTGGGTTGTATTGGTTATGTCTGCTCTTTGATTGTTGGTCAGAGATAAAAACTTATTTTGCGCAAACTCTCATCTTTTTAGTTGTTAGCTCACCTTTTGAATTCCACCAAGGGATGCTAACTTTATCCAGGCACGTTTTTTGCCTGCAACTCATTCTCATTCAGTGTAGCTGCATATTTTGGGCTGTATAAAAGCAAGAGATTTGTCTTTTTCATCATTGTGTGCACATCTCTGCGAACTGGGCATTCTGGGTAGTTTACATTTCTGAGTTCATTTTTTTTAATTTATAAATTG
Source organism: Limanda limanda (assembly GCF_963576545.1). Classification (NCBI taxonomy): domain Eukaryota; kingdom Metazoa; phylum Chordata; class Actinopteri; order Pleuronectiformes; family Pleuronectidae; genus Limanda; species Limanda limanda. Next base: position 11,845,014 of record NC_083650.1, on the reverse strand, counting down.
CAGCGCAGGCTGGATCAAAGTGGTCACATGATGTTAGCCACCATTTGCTCTTTAACACATTACTAATAGGTTGACCACGGTCCAGACACCTTACCGTCCTGACCTGGACCTACACATGTAATACATCACTGTGGATTATTTAATGCTGACAGAGCTGTTAACCAGCACAGCATTTTTTTTGCCTTTTATGGAAATTAAATACCCCTGGGTAAAAGGCTTTTTATGAATTCCATATGGCGAGTTTCGAAAAAACACATTGCATCTTGACCAAATAGATCGTCATGATGAATTCATTCCTTTTTTTTCTTTTTAGAGCTAGTGTATATCTGTGGTAGGATGTCAGTGTGCCAGATGTGACATCAGTGCCAGCTGAAAGGTTCCCCACAGCACTGGATTGCATATGCAATAGATGCTATAGCCAGATTGCGCCTCTGGGCTGTGTGTGAGTTTGTCCACAGTCGCCACTTGTTCAGATGCTTCGCTCCTCTGTTGTCAAAGTGTCCCTCCTCCCTCCTGTTAGTCCTTCTCTCCTTCTTTCGCCTAGTTTTGTCCTTCATTCAGTCCTTGCTACGTTCCTGGTTGATGTTATTGCCTCTTTGTTCATTCCATGTAGCCCCTCCTTTCACCATCTCTCTCCTTTCTCATCCCCCAATTAAAAAAGTATTTCGTATTGGTCCCCCTCCCTCCACCATCCTTTTCCCTCCTTCCATTTCTCACCTCCCTCCTCTTGCCTCCCTTCACTCAGTCCCATCACTGACCCAATTAAGCATTGGGAGGGACACAGCAGGAGTATAGTGACGGAGGTAAGGCGAGAAAGAGAGGGAGGACAGGCGGAGAGTGGAGAGAGTTTGAGAGTCGGCAGCTTTAACAGCAGAGAGAGAGAGTGAGTGAGAAAACAGTGTCGGCCAACCTGCCAGGACGTACACAGTGAATTGTCCAAACTTCACCTGGAACTTAAACAACCTTTGACAGGCTCGAGGGCGAAGCGAGTGGAGCAGCAAGTCGACAGCCCTGCTGCCACGCACCCGCTCTTGATGAAGAAGCGAGGAGAATAACAATCCACCTTCGCTGAGGACAACGGGTGGGGTGCCGTGAGGACTTAGGATGGGCGAGTGCCGGCACATAGAGGGAGACTGAGAGGAGAGACTGAGGCGACAAAGACGGTGCACAACTGGTCGGAGCTGGGGGGGAGGAGGAGGGGGGTAACGTGGTTGCCCCGGGGGGCAACAGGAAGACTTTTTGTTGACAGAGACAGAGAAAGAGGAGGACGGGGGAAGGATGCATCTGTTCTTCAAAGACAAGTGGGAGGTGGAGGGGCTGCAGACTGTGGGCATCCTCCTGGTGGTCTGCAGCTCCCTCAAACTGATGCACTTTCTGGGGCTTATCGACCTTTCAGTGGAAGGTAAGAGAAACGGCAGGAAAGCAAGAGAGGAGAGGCGAGTCAGAAATCAAAATGATGACTGTGGTGAAGGGACATTAGAGAGCGAACACTCAGCTGGAAAGCAGGATGTCTGCATGTGCGTCTGGAGTGTCATTGAGGCAAATTGCTTTCATGTTACTCACGGTGTTTATTGTCCTGTATACTGTGTGTGTGTGTGTGTGTGTGTGTGTGTGTGTGTGTGTGTGTGTGTGTGTGTTTGCAAGCACATGGACATGGCTTAACTGAGACGGAAGCACTAGAGCACATACAGTGTGTCCATGTTTCAAACCCACATTCGTATGCATAATGTTCAAACTGCTGCATTTATGACACAAAGGAGATTAAAAACTAACTTCATGTGAGTGTATCTGTGAATTGTAGCTGAAACACACACTTGGAAAAATTTATCTGTTTATGGAGGTACAGTGGTCAGCACTGTCCCCTCACAGCAAGAAGGTTGGACTCAAACCTGTCAGCCGACCAGGCCCTTGCTGTGTGGAGTGTTGTGCCTCCACGTTCTCTGGCATCCTCCCACACAGACATGCAGTTAAGGTTCACAGAAGATTGTTGGTAGGTGTGAATGTAAGAGTGAATGTTTGTTTGTATCTGTATGTGGCGACCGGTCCCTGCTTCTCGCCCAATGACAGCTGTGGCTTCCTGATGATCCTCAAAGGATACGCACCATAGATGGATGTATAGAGAATTGAATATTTCACTTCTATACTTCTTATGGACTTCATTTTTTGTTCATATAATACTGAGAACGTGCACTCCACAAATTTTACACATCCTCATGCACTCCACCGATCTGATACATTTTATACATCAAGATCAGTTTGCTCAACTGGAGGAGTTCTTCACTTTCCACTGTTTCTCTGGTGGTCGCTTTGCAATGTCTGGAGTATACCCTGGTTGTGTCATCCGGGTTGACTCGCATGAGAAGGAGATAAGGGGGTGTTATACGCATCTCTCTGTCTGCCCCCCTTCACAGCTTCCTCTCTGATACATGATACAAGATACATGAACAGAATGAAACCATCATGTTGCAGCACCACATCTTTGTTAAAAAATATGGGACATGGAAGCTGTGCACTTGTACCACACTAGGTCTTGTGTGGGAAATGTTGATCTAAAAGTCAAGATATAGCTGCTCCTGCTGTATGGACTTTGAGCAATCGTTTCTAGTTTCATTGCACCTTGTGAAAGAAGATGAATAAAAAAAAAACGGCCTCATTTAAAACCAACCGATCCAGCAGGAAGTTCTAATTTGATGCTGAGGTTCTCTCATCATCAGATGCCAGTTGGGCCAACAGCTGAGAGTGAAAGTGTCAGTGTTGGATCTGCACATCCATTCTGTTCCTGCATCAGCATTAGACTGTAGCCCTGTGGCTCTGGACTGTGATAATGCATGTTTGCTGGCTGTACATCAGTTGAGAGATAACTTGGTTCCTCATGTGCCTGGAGAAAATGCTCAGATTTTCATGAGTTGAAACCATTGAACTCAAATTGTGCAGCTTTACGTGTTGCTTGTCGTTATGCTACACGATGACTTCAAACACAGAAAGTTGCTTTTTTTACCCGTGTCTGATGAGCAATAGTCAGTTTTCACTTTTCCATCTACTCAGGGCAAAATGAAAGAATTGCCGGTCTCAAAAAACAATTTTAACTTCAAATGGTTTCAGAACAAACTGATCGCATGTTACTTCAATAGCGTGAGGAGAGAGTAACCTACTTGTTTTCAGCAAAGGACTGTTTTCAACCACAGTCGCAGGTAATGTTAGTCACACCTTGTACTAAGCGTCCTGAATTTGACAGAGAAACCAGCAGTAGCTTAATTTAGATACATGAATAGATGGATGGATGGATAGATTATGAATAATCAGGTTATTTCCTCTGAGATAAAATATCTCTTTTCCGAGGGAGACTTGGCCAAGGCAGCCAAAGTACATTTCTTCAGAGGCATCACAACAAGCCAGAAATGTCATTACTAGCAAAAAGGCCCAAAATACAGAGGAGATGCAGACGCATGAGGGCCGGGCAGAGAAAGTGTGTCTCTGTCCTGAAGCAAGCATAATTAAACATTGCCAGTTTTCAGTAGATTCTGCTTTAAGGATTCCAAGCTCAGTGTTCAATGCAGAGCGGAGGCAGTATGTACTTAATATACAAAAAGTCAAAGAAACTGTATTTTACTATCCAGGCTTTCAGAGCCATTAAAATCTGATTACGTTAAAGTGAAAACATGGCCTCCTGGGAAGAGGTAAACATAATATTTCAAAATTAGATCAAAAATGCAATCTGTAATTATACCCCAGGAACTTTCATTGAAGCATTAGTGTCAAAAACGTTTGAAGTTAACAGCACAATCTCATCTCAGGGTCATGCAGTAGCTATACTGGAGCTTTCGATCAGATCAGCTGATCCTCTGCAGAGGGGTTCATGGCTGGTGACAGAATTAGTCTCTTGTGTCTTACCTTAAGTCCTCAGATCAACTTTTGTACCTTTGACTGCCGGTCACAGTATTTGACTTTCATCCGTGTGTTGTGGTAAGCTGTTAGGTCCTTAAGGAAAAAGGAATGATAATGTGCTCAAACATTCACACACACATACACACACACATTGTTGTACTTCTGTCTCAGTGAGGACACTACAAGGCATAATGCATTTGCCAGCCCGTTAACCATCACATCTAAATTCCTCATCCTAACCCTTATCCTAACCTTAACCAGATTGTAACCCTAACCATGAAACCAAGTCTTAACCCTCAAACAACCTTTACCAAAAATGTTCTCTCTCCATAAGGTCTATGCTAAAAATGGTCCTCACAAATATATAAGTACAAGTAAACACACACCACAGACCCTAAGGCAGAGGGCAGGGCCTTTGCTGAGCGGCTGGATGTATTAATCTGGTATCTATCTGACAATGGGCTCAGCCTTGGTCAGGAGGGCCGAGTCCCTGAGGCTCCGTGGTGCAGACTCACAGAACAGGCGGACATAGCACTGAGGCGAGGTTGTCAGTGGAGGTGCTGTGGTTGTATTGGTTTTCACCCCATCATGGTCTTCATCCCTCAGACTGCTGGGGTCCTGCTGAAAGGGGTGAAGGGACTGTTACCATGGAAACTAAGAGACAAGAGTAAGTATGCGGGCTCCTGTGTGCGTATTTGTTTCACATCCTGCAAATGATTGCCTTTATTGTTCAGTAAATATGCACCATGAAGTTTAACTGGTGCTGTGGTGTCAGGCGAGATGGGCTCAGTTGAGGCGATCGTGCAGTTCTGTATGTATCTGGCAAATACTGTGAGATGACTTCCTCGTTCAAGCCGATTGAGAATTTTATCAGTTGATGTTTGTCTTGTTTTAAAGGGTTGCTGTCTGTCCTTTTTCTAATACCTCGAGACGGTCTGATTAGAGGAACTGTGTTTCTAGTGGCCGCGCTGTGCTACCGTTGTCTGGTGATATCTACAGTTTGAAGTTGTCTCCCATTCTTGAACCAGGTCTGCAGGCAGTTATCAACTTGCCTAAATGGCACGATTTGGTCTGTTGTTGCACCTGGGGCTGCATGAAGTGTGTGTGTTTGGTTTTGCAGGCATGTGTGCACGTGGAAACATAATGTGCATAAATGTGTGTGTGTGTGTCTAACCTTTGTGCTATGGTTGGCGATTGCAGGTAATCCTTCCAACAGCCAAAGCAAAAAAACCATAAAGCAGCGATTCCTCAAGCTGCTGCCGTGCTGCAAGCCCACGGTTACCCCCTCTATCAGTCAAAGCAAGTGCTCCTTCACTCTCTTTACATGTCTTCTTCCTGCCATGTGTCCAGCCTCATCAGCAACACGGGTTTCACATGGACACCTTGTGTGGCCGCAATGTAGAAACACCTACAGAAACACATTCAACCCCACATCCTCTGAAACCCTGGTGTTAGTGGGGCTAATGGGTCAGACTTGTTTTTGTACTTTTTGTGATTGGATCATACTGTTTCCTCGGCCAGTGGAACATGTGTCTTTGTCTGCGTGGTCCTAATGAGGCAAAACTTCATTTCTGAGGTCCTGGTTAAGGTTAGGGGTAAGATGTGAGTTGGGGTTAGGGTTAAACTTAGGTTACAGGAAGAGAGGTGAAAAGAACAGCTACACAAACCTCTGTGTGTGTGTGTTTGTGCGTGTGGTGCGTGTGTGAGAAAGAGAGGTAAAAGCAGGTTCCAGAGGTCTGAGAACTTAGGATACATCATATAACATTCTTTTATATATGTGTATATTGGATGGGGAGAGGAATATTTGTTAGTTTCCCCTTTTAAAGTATGTCTTCTTTACATTTTCATTTACGCAAAACTAAATCCTATAGCTTCCTCAGCACAGGACTCTCCCCCAGACACTTTAAAAATGAAAGTATGTAATGTAACTTCTACTGGAACAAGGATGTGAGGCAGTATTTTGGTCTCCCTCATGATTATGCATCGTAAACTGCATTCACTCCTGTTTTCATTCATCGAAATAATAAAAGAATGATTACAATGGTATGAAGAAAGATGTTAAATTACTCAGTGTACAACATTTAGGACTTGTACTGTATGATGAGCTCAGTATCAGTTGGATGACCTCATTAAAATGTGTTGGACCCAGGTCACTGACCATCCCTAGGGGTGGTTATTAGTGGATGTAGTGATGATGAATGCAAACTAACTCTGTTCTCTCCCTCACACAGACAGCGTGGAAGATGATTTTGAGTTATCAACCGTGTGCCATCGCCCTGAAAGCATGGACAAGCTTCAGGAGCAGACCAAGTTCACCAAGAAGGAGCTGCAGGTCCTCTACAGGGGCTTTAAAAATGTAGGTTCGGCAGAAGTGATAAGAAACATATGAATAAACCAAAAAAAAGGGAATGTGGTGCTACAGTCCTTATTGAATTAATATCAGAGTCGGCCTGGCGAGAGCTGGACTCTTCACCATGTCTTTTGTATATTCTGTGCTGGATGAGAATAAACAAGTTTTCTCCATTCACACATGTGTGTCCCAGGAGTGTCCGTGCGGTGTGGTGAATGAGGAGAACTTTCAGCACATTTACTCCCAGTTCTTCCCTCAGGGAGGTGAGTTGTCAGTTCCTACCTTTAAACCTGAGGAGCTCCATCTGTTACACTTTCATTAACGTTACTCTGTCGTCATTCTTTCATAAATAACAGGTAGACCTGTAAACACCATCATTTATTTGGTTCTGCAGGGGTGCATGCACAGCTTTTCATCATTACAACAGAGTGGAATATAATTAACTCAATATCAATGTGCTCTGCTGAACTATCGTACGTGCACTGAGAAAAGACAAGGCAAATTTCCATTCCATGATATTTAGCAAATTTCCATTCCACTCGCCTCCAGTTGTATATGAAATTATTTTTATATCTGGGCTATATTTATCTCGCTGCTAATCCCAGCTCTTCAAAGGCTTCGTTTTCTGAGGGCACACAGGTGACTGTGCGTCTCTACCGTTGCAGATTCAAGTATGTATGCACATTTCCTGTTTGAAGCCCTCGACACCAACAAGAACGGCTCGGTTAGTTTTGAGGTGAGCTCTGTTCTTATGTCCGTTTTCTAGGCGAACGTGTGGTCCGGTGAAAGTCACCACACAAATTACTGCACTGTACGTGTTCCCTCTGCTCGACTGTCCACGGAGATTCATGCTGTGATAAAGATTTGACTTAATTTGCTGTGTCGAGATTTGAGTTATACCAAAACAATACAGTAAATTCCCCCCCCTGCTCTCTCAGGACTTTGTATTTGGCCTATCTATCATCCTGAGAGGGACCATTAATGACCGGCTAAACTGGGCGTTCAACCTCTACGACCTGAACAAGGACGGCTGCATCACCAAAGAGGTAACTCCCACATGTACACTGACATGTTGCCTGAATTAAAGTAATAGTATAGCTCAGGGGTGTCGTTAGGCCTGTTTTAGGGGGGCTGAAGCCCCCCTAAAATGTTGTTCAGCCCCCCCAAATAATTATTGGGATTTAAAAAAAAAATAATAATAATAATTTATTTTTTAAAATAAACTATTGTTTTACACATGGACAAGTTATTTATAACTCCAACATGCTACATATGTGAGTGCGTTTCTGGTTTGTATGTTTTCTCCCCCTTCAAATTACAATTCAATAGCCTCTCATCATACTTAACAATAAAAGACCGGGCACTAGGACCTTGGGGAGTCTGTATCGCTGCTGCGCTGGCTTTCTCACTCTGTCAAGTAACGTCTCTCATCAAGGCAGCAGGATTACAGCCAAGGAGTTTAGCTCATAGTAAATGATGCACGGAGTGAAATTTTAAGTACAGGTAGTTACAGAATGTGGCTATCTGTAGTTTCAAACGTTTGTTACCTGCTTGAATTTAGGTTTACTTGAGGCAAATGAAAGGGAATATTGTAATGAGCTATGTTAACACTAAGCTAGCTAGCTAGCTATTTTGTTAGAAAATTTCTCCAGTGAGCAAGAGTGTGAACGAGCAAATTGGAAATGTAAGAAATAACTATCGACAGCTCTCTATTCTTTGCATCAATATCTATCTCGAGTATTTTAAAACAATAATATCAGTGCCTATAGAATGTTGATGTTTATAATCAGTTAATGCTAGTCAAAACTAGTATATCCGTCTTTCCTTAACAAGCAGGAAAATTATTTCTCTCTCTCAGAAAAATTCATATTTGTGTTGTCAAATTTCCCAATGACCCTGAAATTCTGTCTCTTCTGTTATCTTATACTGAATGAATGCAAGCAAAGATACAGAGACAAATCACAGTCTTTCTGATTTAACCAATCTATGAACTGTCTGAAACAATGGATATCCGCAGCCCCAAATGAGCTGAAAAAAATTGGCGCGCGCTGTGCGCGCAAACATTCAACATCCTTAGGGGCTAAGCCCCCCCTTTCTTTCAATCCTAGAAACGCCCCTGGTATAGCTACAGCTTTGACTCAAAGGAATTTAGTGAGATTAGTGAGGACAATAAGGAGGTGTCCTCAGGGTTTGCTCCAAGAATATACCAACTTTTATTTTGAAATTTAGAACTCTGCTCCGTTATGTCAAACATAGCCTGTGATATGGCCTCAACTATGATATGACCTCTATAACTATTATACCTATCCCCTATTAGAAAAAAATATTTAAAACTTTTTTGGGGTTGTCCATCCCATCCATCTCCTTTGAACATATCTCACAAACGCCCTGGGATTATCTTCATATTTGGTACAAACGCTCAGTTAGATTTACAGATATACTGATTCGATTTGGATGGTAAAGGTCAAAGGTCAATGCCACCTCTGCCTCACAAGACATGTTTTCTCCTCTTGGACACATTGTATCTCAAGTCTACCTTTAGGGAATTCCCCCAAATTTTGACTAGTTGTCACTTAGACACCATTAATTAATTCAATGTCATTGGTCCCAGATCAAAGGTCATAACATATGAATCTGGAACAAAAATGTGTGGAGATTAACACTGCACTGGAGGCATACGACCACAGGGCGGTAATTGTAGTTCCCTCTGTCCTTTACCTTGCAGGAGATGTTGGACATCATGAGGTCCATCTATGACATGATGGGGAAGTACACATACCCCACTATGCAGGACGACGCCCCAAGAGAACATGTGGAAAGCTTCTTCCAGGTTTGTACTTTTTTTAACCCTTCATTTTATGATTCTTGAAAACCACGGAAATCTTATTGATATTGTTCTATAAAATATGCAAAACGTTTGAACATGCAACAACTTTTCGATTGGTAAATCTCTGGCTGCCATGTTTTTCTCTCAGAAAATGGACAGGAATAAAGATGGGGTGGTCACCGTAGATGAGTTCATCGAGTCTTGCAAAAAGGTAAAGTGAAAACTGAAAGCTGGTTTTCATGGGAACCGTGTTGGTGGTAAGTGATAATGAGACACATGACACTGCCCCCTCATCTAAATCTCTCTCCTCTTCTGTCTATAGGATGAGAACATCATGCAGTCCATGCAGCTGTTTGACAATGTCATCTAAACATCTGGACCAGTTAGGACGCTGGCACCAGGGAGGGGATTGTTTTTGTGTGTGTGTGTGTGCGTGTGTGTGTGTGTGTGTGTGTGTGTGTGTGTGTGTGTGTGTGTGTGTGTGTGTGTGTGTGTGTGTGTGTGTGTGTGTGTGTGTGTGTGTGTGTGTGTGTGTGTGTTTGTGTGTGTGTGTGTGTGTGTGTGTCTCTCTCTTTAACGAGCTGTGAGTCCCGAGGGCGAGGGAGGCCTCTCTTCCCGGACGCCCAGTGGCAGTGATGGAGTTTCCCCGACTCCTTCCTCATCATGCAGAACTTAAGTTTTATCCCGGAGATACAAGGAAAGATGTCAAGCAGGGATCTCACAGTAACTCGCACAACCAAGACCCCACACCTCTTTTATCTTTTTTTAAAAACTTTTATTTATTACTAATATTGATGAACTTTCACAGCCTGTCAGGGCTGAACTCAATAGGGAAGCAGTTTTCCTCCAGACCGTTACCTAAGAACACGTTTCCCTTCTTTCCCTGTGACAGCTGAGCTGTGGATTAGTGAATCCTGCTTTTGTGCAAGTGGGAAACATCAGACTGCTCATGCACCGGCTGTGATGATAGAAACGAATCTATCGCCATCTAGTGGACAAGACGGAGAGAATGACACTTCCTGAGAGGAACAGCTGATGAATTGGAAATCCAAGTGATCCCGTTTGGTTCAAACCTGTCGTTTTCCATGAGGAACTGATTTCAATATCGCATGATGATGTCACTAATATCCAATTATGTATTTACAGAGATACTCCAAAGTCTGCTTGTCTGTCTGCTGTTCCTAGTCATTCACAGGTGCCTCACCCTTTGTGTATGTGTGTGTGTGCATGTGTAACAGAAAGAGATGTCATCCATTCATACCTGATGTGAGACTCTGACGGGACGCCCGACTCCATTCATGATTTTGGTAGAATAATTCCCGGCCTTCCAAACTATTACAGTTTTAGCTGTAGGTGTCTATTGACTGTTTCCTGTGTACATTTCCTAGTATTCCCAGTGGTGTGGTATTAGACAGTACAAACGTGGGGGTTGCACAGTAGTTGATGAGACTCTAAAAAAAGAGACAAGCCACATTCGCACTTGTCTCATCAATACACATCCGAGGGGAATTTATTAGATCGCAGATTGTATTTGTGAACTTCTTGTAATCGGAAATGTCATGTGGTTGTAGCAGGTTCTACCACTTCCAAAAAAAAAAAAAAATCTTTAAACCCTTTTTACATCAAATTAGCTTAATTCACTTTAAAAACAAGTCATATTATGTGGGTGTGTACTAGTTAGTGAGTGAGAGAAAGATGGTTTCATCATTTTATCATTTATGCCCGCCCTCTCATTCCTTATTCTCCCTCTCTCTGTAACACCAAAGAGAAGATGTAAGAGGTATATGAAGACATGCAGCCCACCGATGGGTGGAGAGAGAGGGAGATGCTGTGTACTAAGTAGGGCAAGGTGCAATCAGAGATAAGCATTTGGTAAAGTGTCACTGTGGAATGAATAAACATTTTTATGAAGAATTTGCAACCATTCATTAATTTGCTCCTTTTCACACTAGGACTGTGTTAATCTAAGATGGCGTAAGTACCAGAGGCACTCCAGCTGTACTTCAATAGGCTGAAGTGTCTTTTAATTGCCGACAATAACGTGGAATAGCAATAATTCTCTCTCCCGTGTTATCAGCACCTTTTCAACCTCCAACTTCACATCCGTCTCAGAGCACAGTACAAGGGTGCACTAAGGCCCTGATGAAAATATGCACTTTTAAACCTGCAATTTCTTTTCTCTTTTATGTTCTTCCTTTAATTGTTCATTTCAAGGAGAGGGACAAGATGTGGTTTGGCTCTGATTGTTCCTTGCAAACAGTTTTTAACTTCCATTCTCGACCACAAGTTAAACCTGTCTATACCCGCATGTACTGTGTCTAGAACAATGAGAAACCTACTAACCCGTTGTACCAATTGTCTAGTTAGCTAGCCTCAGCTGGTTGCATTACGTATTTAAAAAAGTGTATATTTTGTACAGAGACAATAAAAATCACAGTTACTATGCAAAATGGACTGGAGTTTGAATTTTAAAGACTCGACAGAATTGTCATTTATTAAATTCAGTTTTACATGTCTAAATATACAGTAGAAAGCAATCAAGTTCACATATTGTTTCACCATTACAATTCATGTCATGTCAATACAATGTCAGCAAGAAATGGTTCATAATTTAAATATACATAATTTTACATAATCCCAACAGCCACATCTTATTCAACTAACAGGCAGTGTACGAGAAGACACAAGGCAACAGGTGAGTAATTACGCTGAAACAAGATTTTCTTTCCTGTTAAAACTGTGTATGTGAACAAAAACAATAATTCAGTCTGCAAAATTAAATGTGTATCGTATAACTGGAAATCCTGTTGTGTCATTAAAGCTGAACAGAAACTGATTGAAATGGCTTGTCTTTGCTTTAGCGTGCCTTATTGTAATTCCTTGCAAAACCAAACACCTCACACTGATCTTTTGATGTAACAGCCACTTCTCACCACACAGTACTGTTGGTTCAGCATATGCATAAAAAATCTTTTAAATCCCAAAATCTCAGTTTTTAAGTTATTTTTTCCAGGAGTTATGAAAGGCCTTGTTCACAATGTCACGCTGACTCTTAGAGGCTTGAGCTGTGGCTCGTGGGGATTGGGTTCGTCAGTAAAGGAGCAGGCCTTCACTTTGGTAATTTGCGGAGCTCTGCCAGAACCCAGATGGCCATCGAAAGGAGAGCCACGGAGCCCGACTGGTGAGTTGCTGCCAGTGGGGTGGGGACATACAGTAACAGGGTGCTGATACCGAGGGCAACCTGAAAGAAAAATATACTTTGAGTTTAACGACACTGAAGTTTAATAGACTTGAGTTTATATCGTTCTGGGTTGACTGCCAGCTTACCTGTGCATAAGCCATTGCCGTAAGGAGGCTGATGGCGACCTTTGCCCTCTTGGGCAACATCATCTTTCTTGAGAACATATAGAGGCCTGTAATTGCAGTCAAAGAGGAGATCGCCTAGAGACAAAAAGAAGAGAGAGAAGACGGTCAGTGACTGCTGTGTATAATTCCATTGAATGGTAGAAGGACAGGGGTGCAAATGATGTTTAAATTAAAATGTTGCCCAGAATGTTTCCTTTTAGAAATAATGACCCACCAAAATTCTGTGGTCAAACTGCACAGTTGTGGGATTTTCAAAGATGTTCTTGAGGGTGGGCGAGAAGGCTAGCAGATCATCAGGGATCCACCGTTCTCCCATCTTAGGGAAGGAGTTGTACACCAGCCCGGCATCCAAACCGGCAACAAAAGCACCTGAAACAAAGCATTTTTGACACAGTTCTATATAGATCTGCATGTGTGGTGTTTGACTGCAGATACCGATCAGTCCAATCTCTGGCTAAATGAGTTGCATTTAGGTCTTTAACACTGAACTGACAAAGCATTAAACAGTACCTGAGAGAGCAGTAATGAAGACAAGGCCACCGGTGCCCTTGGCGAACCTCCTGAGCTGCGTGAGACGTCTGGTTTCTGCTATCTGAGAAGCAGGTGCAGAGAGCAGACATGAAATAAAAGAAAAACAAAAGTGTTCTGACTTTTGGACCCCACTGTATATGTAACTACTGTGTTAATATCTACAAAGAATTTTTGGAATTTATTATTATTTTGTCTGCATCCCATATTAATCAGGCTATATTTAGATAGGTATTTCTGGCAAAAACTTACAAAGGATATTTGACAAGGAAGCTGAAGCCGGTGTCTGTACCTTGTGTGCAGGCAGCAGCAGAGTGAGCCCGGTCCACAGACTGGCGCAGTAGAGTAGCAAAGCAGAACCAAGGTGAGCACTCAGGCGATACTGGCTGACCCGCGGGATGTCATGAGACTCTGGCTTTTCCTCCAAACCACTTTTCACCATGTACCATCCCAGAAGGCCCTGAGAGGAGATGCACAATCACACAGTTATTCATGCGTTCTCTTTAGAACCAGCTCTAGTAAAACTAAGACTCAGAATTAGATAGGGATTCATTTCCAACGATCACTCTCCCATCACCACTGTTACCTGGAAGAAGACAAATCCACAAAGCCCCAGCACTTTTCCCTTCATGGAGCGGGTAAAGTAGCCTTTTCGCCAGAAGTAGATTGTAGGAAGGACGTAGGCCAGTCCGACCAGTCTGCCCCACATACGATGACCCCACTCCATGTAGAAGATAAACTTAAACTCCGGAAGAGTCATGTCATGGTTCATTCTGCAAAAACAGAATCAAAACAGCGAATTTAAAAGTCGACACATACTTTTTTACAGAGCACAATTAAATTATAAATCTGCTTGTATATGCATCTTAAATTTTGTTGTCAAATGATTGAGGTAAAGTGGATTTTTGATAATAAGTGACTTCAAACCCATGCAAGTGTATGTCTTAATGATGATGGGGCCTTACATTTTGAATTCAGGATACTGCTGGTACTTGGAAAACTCAGCCTCCCACTCTGCCTTGGACTGAGGCGGCCTCATCTCTCTCACCAGATGCCAGTCGACCATGGAGAGCCCAGATTCTGTGAGCCTGTATGAAACGTAGGAAATTGCACAGTGACTACCTTTCAGCAGCACTTCAAAAACAAGATGGATGATTCCTTAGATAATTTGAAGTCCCTTATACCTGGTGACACCACCCAAGACCACAGCCCCAACAACCAGCCCGCTGCAGCCGAGCAACCAGCGACCTAGGATGCGATTTGAGGCGGCGCTGGGGACGGAAGCTGCCGCCTGGATGGAGGCGGCCTCCGCTTGTGTTGCGATGGTGCTCTGACTTCTCTTCACCAGCCATTGTCGTAGCTGTGGACTCCGCTGATGTTTTGGAAAGGGAGAAAGAAAGATTTTAAACCCACAAAAGAATTGTCATTGATATAATTACCAGGACAATGGTCACATGTGAGGTACTATGGTCTAAAGTATGTGATTATTTCTATGGTTGGTGCTCTGTTCTTAAAATTCGTAATTCTTAATGCTGCCACACACAAATACATTAAAGATAACAGTGTTGTTCCAACTTTGTGGCAGGAGGTTTAAGGAAGGTCCTTTCATGTTCCAGCATTAAAAACTTCAACAACTGCCCTTCACAGACGCCTGACCTCCTCTGGAACCAACTTGGGATAATATGAAGATCAGCTGCAACAAATCTCACCGACTTTATTCTTTATAATGAGATATACAAACTCGATTTACCTCGTTGTTTTTAGATTTTATTTTGGCAGAAATTCACAATGCTATATTTATCAAATGACACAGGCCCTCGGTATAAATCATCCTGCGGTCAGTTTTGTATTAAATATTGTGTAATTACCCAATGGAATGAAGATGTACATTTATTCAATGTACATTTTGACGCAGATCTGAATCAGGGGATGTATCCAGGATTTTAGTTTTGTTCACTTTACAAAAAATTGCAAGATCGGATTATTAATGACATTTTCACGGAATTCCCAGGGGGAAAATTCGTTGGATCTTGATGTTTCCCTGTGTTTGATGATCGTTCTTTAAATATGTAATAAAATGCTATTGAATGCACAATTTCCTTATCAGGGCATTCACGCAATGGGAAACCCCGTAGAGTTTATCATTGTGATTTCCGTAGAGTTGTGTTATAATGACAGTTACAGCTACAAACAATGATGCTGAGGTCATGTTATCTGATACATGCGGACGTGACTGATGAGGAGTACGACACTCAGACACGAAGGTGAAACACTGGACACTAAGCTGCTTGCATTTCTCCAAGATGTCCAATGTGTTTAGATAACTTGCAAACTCTCTGACCTTTTTACATGCTGCTCCAGCTGGGTAGCTAACCTGACCGGCTAGCTGCTGTATACTCACAGTGCTGGGTTGGAATCCTCTGCTGGCGCCTCTACAGCCACAGAACATGGCGGTCCGTACTGAAGACAGCAGCATGCTCGGGTCTTCCTCTCTGGTCCTGTCGGGCTGCGGTGAGAGACGAAGCTTTGTTGAAACCACGAGCTGTTACCATGTATTTATTATGACTTACACAAGCCTGTTTCCTAACGCAGGGCTCACCTCCTGACGTCATAACTGCGCGACGAGGATATTTAATATTGGCGGGGTTTTATTTGTTTTATTTTAATTTTATTTGCAAGGACAAACAACGTAACAAATGTAAAAATAGATTGTATTATTTATTGATTTTACATATGACATTTTGAAGGGATGGACCTTTATATACAGTCTATCTATGATGGACGGGGCGGTCAGAGGGTTCTTTCGTGTTTCATTCTACAGCGTGTCCCGCACGGGCGGTCACGCTCCTGGAGCTCAGTAGTAATGCAGAGCTAGAGTAGCACCGCCCACCCGCTGTACCCGGTGCTTTAAAATGTAACAACCAGGAAACCACTGATCCACAGAACAAAACAACACACTGACCCCGGTCCGCCTCCAGGCTCGGGTCCAGGTAGCGATAGGAAGTGACTTTGACAGATTGAGTTTAAATTGTTAGTTTAGGTTCTAATCTAACATATTCCCTACCCTCTCTCTCTCTCTCTCTCTCTCTCTCTCTCTCTCTCTCTCTCTCTCTCTCTCTCTCTCTCTCTCTCTCTCTCTCTCTCTCTCTCTCTCTCTCTCCTTTCTCTCTCTGTCTCTGTGTGTCAGCATGGCAGAGGGCTTCTTGATGGAGGTGTGTGTGGACTCTGTGGAGTCTGCCATCAATGCTGAACGAGGAGGTCAGTGTTGGTAGTAGATAGATAGATAGATAGATAGATAGATGGATACTTATTAATCCTGTGGGAAATTTAGGTCATCCAGTAGCTTATACATTTATCACAGAAACATAGGGACAACATATTACAGATACGTGAATGGGTCTGACCCTATGGTACAGAATTAATTTCAGTGATTGTGTCAGTGTCCAGTATGAAAGTGTTCTTGTGCTGCTGGAGTGGATATATAATATATATAAGAGAATATGTAAAGTCTGTGCATGGGGCTAATATAGCC
Source organism: Limanda limanda (assembly GCF_963576545.1). NCBI lineage: Eukaryota > Metazoa > Chordata > Actinopteri > Pleuronectiformes > Pleuronectidae > Limanda > Limanda limanda. Next base: position 11,828,526 of record NC_083650.1, on the reverse strand, counting down.
AGTAAAGTGATGGGCAGTGGGTTGGTATATAATGAGATGAGATGGGATGAGAAGAGTAGAGAAAGAAAGGGCAGACTGAGGTACACTCATGCATGGAAGATCACTGCTAAACACTGCTGAGCTTCTTTTATTAAACCCACTGGGACCCACTTACTCTGTTTGAAATACAGTATAATTAATCTGACTCAGTTTAAGTGCTGTAAAGAGCCTGACTTGAGGGTATTGTGAATTCATTTACTGCTCATTTCATTTCTCAAACGTCATGATCACACAGGTATATTGTTTAATATGTGTGTTTGTCCCTCTGCTCAGGTGCAGTTCGACTTGAACTGTGCTCCAGTCTGATGGAGGGAGGCCTCACTCCCAGTCTCGGTGAGCGTTGTTCATCATTCCTCTGCAGACACTCACTGGGAATCTGAAGCCAGGCGAGCACACACTGTCACACGTCTCACCGTCTCTTGTTCTGCCACAGGCCTGCTGCAGGTGGTGAAGCAGCACGTCAAAATTCCGGTCTATGCGATGATAAGGCCTCGTGGGGGAGACTTCTTGTACTCTGACCAGGAGGTGGAGGTGATGAGGAGGGACATTGAGCTGATGAAGAGCCACAGGGCCGATGGACTGGTGCTGGGAGCCCTGACGGAGGATGGACGGGTGGATGCGGAGCTCTGCATGGAGTTGCTAGGTATTGTCTGCCTGCCTGGAGCTGTGTAGTCTTACAAAGCCCTCAAACCCCTAAAACCACGAAAAATAAAACAAATTAAACAGAAGAGAAATGTCATGTAAGATTTGAATGGAAGACTTTAAATCTCGCCAAAACAAATCCCGCCTCACTGAAATGTCATCTTGAATATTAACTTCAGACAACTACACAAAAATCTTTCCCTTCTTCAAAAGCGTCTCAGTTTGTGCAGCATTAAATATCATTAATTATTCTTGTCTTGCTGCAATATTTGTGGTGAGAAATAACCTTGTTGTGGAAATGTTAAAGGTCAAAAACAGAAAGAAAAATCCTTTACAAATACATAAATTATTATGTCATGAAAAGTTTTACTTTTAGTTCGACTTCATGAATCTTGCAGTATGATATGTATTTTTGTGTACCCCTAAGTATGCTCTCATCTGTTTGACATTTCTTGGCTTTGTGTTGGCAATAAGTCATAACTCACACCATCAAATACAGTAAAAGTTCCATTCTTCGAGTATTTATCCATTTATTTGTCTGATTATCACCGTTTTCTCTCCAGCTGCTGCTCGTCCTTTGCCTGTCACCTTCCACCGAGGTACCCAAAAGCTTCCAGCAAGTAGACCTGACAAATACATGGCAACCACTCACTGGAATAAAACCTATATATTCCAAGTGTTATTAATAATCTATAATATTGAGTTTCAGCTCATGTACTTAAACTACAGATTTTAAAAAAATTCAATATACACCAGGACAGTATAAGTAAAATGTGAAGTTGGTACTGATCCTGTCTATTTTACAAGTCACTAAATTTTGTATTAGTGAGAATCCATTCTTTTATATTTTATATATATTTTATGTCCATCTAAATTGTAGATGACAGATACAACTGTCTTTGACCTGGATGATGCAAGTTTTGTAAACTATTGCTTTGTTCATCTGACCAAAGACTGTTCCTCCTGAAATTCATTGGCCTCTTTTCTTTGTACTCGAAGGAAATCCACAGTGTGTGATCATTGGCTAAAACTCCAAATTCTCCACAGATAGTGCCTGTGCCAAGTCAGAAGCACGGACCCGTCTGTTTTTCAGGACAAGTTTGCAGAAACAGTGAATTGAGTATCCTCATTTTTAGAGGACATTTTTTAGAGGACTCAGAGTTAATAGAAGTGTGGCTCTTCGGTGCCACCTAGCTGCTACTGCAGGTGTGTTAAACCTAATGTTAAGTATCTCACTGAGGATCTTCTATCCTCTCAAATCTTTTTCAAGTGTCTCTGTCAGGTTTCTTCACGCAACTCACTCTGATTAGAAATCACAGATGTAAATCTAAACACTTTTGTTGTCATGACGACAGGTAACCTGACTTTGGTTGCATGGAGGTTTTGATTTGGGCCCTGTGTTTTCGTTTTAATAAAACTAACCTGTTTACACTTAATCATAAAGTAGATAAAATACTCTACACTTAACATTAAAAATCACTAAATTACAATCTAATTTTGAATCAGCATGTTGGGGATATTGCACAGGGGTGTACTCAGTTTTTATCTGTACTGTAATATTGATCCTGCTGCAGCTTTTGATCTGGTTCACGACCCGGCGGTTGCTCTGGAGAGTCTGATATCATTAGGGTTCCAGCGCCTGTTGACAAGTGGCTGTGACAGCTCGGCTTTGGAGGGACTTCCTCTCATTAAACGGATCACTGATCAAGTACGTATAAACTAGACAGTTTGTGTGCAAACATACAAGTGGCCGTTAAACTGTGAAGGTCAGCTTTTAATTTAACATCATAATCTCCATTCAACAGGCTAAAGGGAGAATTATCATAATGCCAGGTCAGTGCCTTTATTATTCTGGAAGGTACGTCATTTACCTATGTATGTTTGGTTGTTTTCATCCCTTTGTTTATACATTTTTTGTGCAACAGGAGGAGGGATCACAGAGAGGAATCTACAGAGGATTTTGGAGGGATCAGGAGCTCAAGAGTTTCACTGCTCAGCCCGTTCCAGTAGGGATTCTGCCATGAAGTTCAGGTTTGTTTACAGTCAGCCTAAATTAATAAAAAAAAACTTAAAGGAGGGATAAGAAATGAAAAGTTTGGTTACTGAGCAGCAATGTTTTCACGCGCAGGAACACCTGTGTGACGATGGGAGCTGCTTTTTCAGCACCCGAGTATGGCCTGAAGGTGGCAGATGTGAGCAAAGTCCGCACTCTAAATGCAATTGCCAGAAATACCTTGTGAATGGGTACTGCACAATCATGACAGACAACAAGACAAGATACCTCAAAAGGGATCACGAGTAATTTTGTCATTGAAAATTTCAGAATTGCCATAGAGTGCTTTTTCTCCACTTTTTTGTAATCACTGAAACAGTCCCTGTTTAGTAAGAGCTCAGGTACAGCCTCACTGCCTGATGGGATATGCAGTCCATTAAAGTGTCTCTGTAAATTGTAATTTAAATACAAAATGTGCACGTAAAAACTAAAGAAAAGCACCTATCCTTGCACCTTGTTTTCTGAACAGTGTTTTTTTTATTAGCTGTGTAATTGACCTGTATAGGAGATAATGCAAAGCTGTGACCTCCTCTACTTGTTTTTTTAAACAACTACATAAACATAATGACTTGATTAAGTTTTCTGAGAAGAATGTAATAAAAGTGAGAAGATTTCAACAATTGAGCAATTTGTTTTCCTTGTTCATGTTTATCAAATATCCCCCAGTACTGACAGGCTACAATGAAGAAACCGAATATACTAATACTTAGTTTACACTAACTGCTGTAGCTGTAATTCTGAGGTGTATCAATTAGGAATAGATATATCATTATCTTAATGTTCATGGGTGTAGAGCTGGGGCTGTTCATTTAAGTCTCAGTAACTCACAGTAAGAAGTGACTTCACAAACAGCAATATGAGTCATACATTTGAGAGTCAAAGACCTTGTGATGTCATTAACTAGATGAGCTGACCAATAGGAAGTCAGAAATAAAAAGTTTCATACCACAGCTTAAACCTTGTTTTTGTACAAGAACTGACCCAAAGAAACAACTTTCTCGGAAGAACTCAAGATCTCATCATATATTTCTATTTACGTCCAAATATTTCTTGGATACTGTTTCTATTCTTACTCTTTCTCTCACTTTTTTTCCCCTGGCATTGCTGCTTTTCATGGGGTTGTATCTAAATGGAGTTTCCCCTGAGGGGATCATTAAGGCAATTACCTTCTTATTTGCGCAGAACTGAGCACAGCTTAGATAAATAACATGATATGTCTATTACATTAAATAAAGAAAGGGCATACAAGATAAATAAAGCATCTCACACCTTTTACCTCGGGTCACAACTGCTGTTAGAATGACCAGGAGCACTGAAAAATCTTTCAAATGAAAGGTGAGGGAAAGAACATGTTAGGTACATTTATGCAAAAAAACCTTAATAGATCTTATGTATAACACATATGATTATTATGTTAAGGGAATTCAGAGAGGGCATACCTCGCAAAATTTCGTTGTAATCATTTTAGTAATTTTTGTGTAACCCTGCTAAATAACAAACAGACAAAAACATCCACCTTGGTAGAGATAACTAGAATGGCAGTCCCCTGCCTAGTTATTAAACGTTTCTAGTGACGTTTAACGTCACTAGATCCTAACCCAGCACATACTCATAAATATCAGTAATATAAAATATAATATGCCACATTTTTTTTATCAAGTTCCATAAATTATTCTCTGAGAAATCAACAAAAATGTAGAAAAATGTAATAGAATCCTGGATCCGCTCCCTGATCCGGATCTGAACCAAATGTATTGGGCTTTTGCTTGGATCATGTCCCACTTGTATGGATATATATTGGATGTCTCTTTGCTCTGGACCTTTTCCCCACAAGTTTACTTCACTTCATGTTTTGTTCAAGGAGCCTTTGGGAGAAAGACTGGCTCCATGTATACACACTTACCTCATGCAGGCAACAGCATACAATGTAGTAAAATGTGGCGTCGGAATATATGATAACCTTCTTCTTTGTCTCTCTGCTAAGGCTACTGGTCATGCTCACCTTTGCTTCATGTGTCACGTGGCTGTCCTTGAGCCTGTACACACAATGAGTCAGCCAATCGGTCACCATTTTTTTGTTATCAAACATGTAATGATTAAGCCTTCACCCAATCAGTGGGTTATCTGTATTTGGGATCATCACAGTAAACTACCCTTGGTCTGATTCTGGAGAGGGAACTCACCAGGGAAGTTAATGTGTCTCTTGACTTTATTATCTTGTCAGCAACATGTGTATAGGTCAAGCCCTGCCCGAGCGGAATGGGAAACAGAAAGAGATTGAGAACAACAAATATCCCTTCACCCAAAACTACCACTAGAAAGCAGCATAATTACAGAAAAGCAGAAATGAATCCAATGGGACTTGTGCTGAAAATGGTTCAGAGTGAGTGAAAGCATGCAAAGTGGAAACACATGGGATGTAATGAGCACCCCTCCCCTTCTCATGTTTTTGGTTGTCCGTCCCCCTAACAGAGGAAAAACATTCCAGGACAGCTTCTGCAATGTTATGTATGTCTCTCCCTTTTTCCTTTTCCATTCATGAAATGTTGAACTCTAGACACATTCGAGCACAGAGGACTGTCTGAGAGGTGGGGCAAAAGCTGGATCTTCTCGAAGTCTCCGAGTTCTCTCATTTGCATCTGAATTATTAACATAAGGAGGACTCCTCTTGTTGGTTTATGCTTCTTGCAGATGACAGAAGAGCCGTAAGGACTGCCTGAGAATAAACCTCCACCTTCAGCCTAAAAAAGAAAGAGAGACACAAGTTAAGCAAAAAGTCACTTGCTCCTGCTCTTCACGTAAAGCCTCAACTGTTTTGGTAAACTCGTGTTTTTTTCTCTGCCTGGGGATATCTCAACCCTTTCTTGTGGCTTGAAAAGGCTCATGGCTTTAAGTCCCTCAGAGTCACGTCCTGCAATTGTCTCTTGAGGGGGGGTGGACACGGGAGAGTGACAAAGGGTTGGACTCACTCTCAGTGGCGTTTCAGCAGAGGGCAAAAGGCAACTTTGTTGTGTAGTCTTCTGAGAGCAGCCGAAGCCACACGCGTGGGCCATGTGTGCTGCAGCGTTGGAGGAGTACTGTGGCTCCGTTTTCTGGGTGAGTTCAACAACCAGAGAAAATGCTGATGATAAAAATAGACGTTAGTAGTTGAGGAAAATTGAAGATGAGCTCACATGACATGACTTTCTTTAGAATAGGAATTTGAATAACCTGACACACATATATATGATCACTTGCTAAGACAGTAAATGTACTTAAATGTAATGAAGTAGAGGATAAATGCTTAGACCTGTAAAACAACACATATGTCATATAAAACCAAACTTTCCTTTTGTCCCCTTGAGACCTAAAATAACAGTTATTACCTCATTGAAACAGACAAAACTTGCGGGACGTTTGTTATTGTGTTATTTTGTACATGTGTTCATATTATTTGCAGTCACCTGCACCATGTGTGAGGTCAATCCGTCAGTTCTAATTTGATCAGCACATTTCAAACAGGTAGATTTTAAGTGCTATATAGTAGAACATAGAATACATTAAACAGATGAGATAGAAAGTACACACACGCACACACACACACACATACACACACACACACACACACACACACACACACACACACACACACACACTACTAACTGCAAAAAGCCAGAGAGAAGAGAATTGTGTGTAATTTGCTTGTTAAGAAGATGCAGATCTCAGGCAGTTTGTTCCAGAGAAAATTGACTAAAGTTACTAAATACACCATTACCTGATTTATTTTTTAATTCCAGGCAGATTAAGGAGACATAAGAACCTAGATTCAAATGATGGTTGATTTTGAGAAAAAAGGCAGAAATGTGTGAAAAATATTGTTATGTAAACGGTGACCATATTTTCGATTATGTGTTCATGAGCGTTTTTATGTTTTCAACCCTTGTACACAGTGAGGTCAACACGTGACCATTGAGTCGAACATGACTTTGCATGTTCTGTAACTACAGCCCTTACCATTAATCTGTCTCAAGAATGTGTGACTCATTCTATTTAAAAAAAAACATTATATAATTAATACATTCTTGACTTTTCAATTACTTTTTTATTATTTGTATGAATTATTCATAATTTTTGTATTTTTTTCTCTTGTTTCCTCTTCTTTATACTAAATTAGATGAGAGGATTTGCTGCTTTTCTTCGTCGTGTATCATGTCAAACTGAGTTGTTTAAATCGTTATGAATACAATTTGTTTTTAAGGATTTAAACTGCATCTGCATCTCCTGATCTCTGCCGGGGTCTCTTACTCATATAAAACGCAATAAACTCCTCAGCTTCCGGCCCCTTTCACACCATGTTCTTCTCGGTCCATTAGCACCAACAGTGCACATTGAACATGCCGCTGCAAAAAGGGAGCAGCGACTTATTGGCTTTAATCTCCTAAACCATCATTGATTAAATTTCTAATCAGAGACATACGAGCTGTCCCTGTGGTGCCTGTGGCTCCAGAGGTTCATGGATGAGTCACGTGTATGATTGTGTTTTTGCACTTCAGAATGACTCATATCTACAAACAGAAGACCCAGACCTGCCAGTATGTATGCAGCAGACAGTGCTGGTGTGGATCCCCCTGAGCTTCCTGTGGCTCTGTGCCCCGTTTCTCCTGGTGTCTCTCTGCAGGAGGACGAAAGTGGAGAGAGGACACTTCTCCAAACTCTACCTCTGCAAACAGGTATGGCGTTCATAAAGGAAAAGAAACAGAAAAACATTATTTTTTATGAAAAATATTATATATGAAATATGTTGTCCACAAAAACATCCCGTTATGTCTTTAAAAAATCTTAAAATCACATTGACTTCTTCTACCCCATAAAAATATTCAGAATCGAATAAGTTAATTTGTTCCTACTAGAGAAGGGAGGTTTCATCCATCCATCCACCATCTATATCGCTTTCCTTTGGCTATCACTGACTTTGAGTGGAGGCTGGGTAGTCCAAAGACAAACAACTATTCACACTTAAGAGCAATATAGAGTCTCCATTTAACCAAAGCTATAGGTCTTAGGACTGTGGGAGAAAGCCCACAAAGGTAGAGGGAGAACATAACTTCACATAGAAAGGCATGAACCACAGGCGAAAGTGCTAACCACTGGACCTTCATGCCTCCAGTCTTACCTGTCCGTTCTCTCCTCAGTTTTTGGTGTCTCTGTTGTTCCTGACGGCCATTGCGGAACTTGCAGTCACAATAGGAGAGGACTATGGCTCACAGGAAGGCAACCCTTCAACAGTGAAAAACCCTGCTGTATACTACGTAAACCCCATCCTGTATGCTGTCACATGGGTAGATATATATATATATATATTTTTTTTTTAAATTTCATTTTTGATATCCTTTGGTGTCCTGGATGGAAAGATGGCATGTTTTTTTTAATCTTCTAACATAATATTCTTCATTAGATCCTTCTGTTGTTGTGCCATGAAGCAGTGAGACGTATTGAAGGAGCAATTGACTCTACCATTCTCTTCCTCTTCTGGTTGCTGCTCTTTTTGTGCAACATCTGGCCTTTCCAGTCCTTGACACGAAAGGCAGTCAAGCAGGTAGGACGCAAAAAAGCTCAGATAGAATTGGGAGCTAGCAAAAAAACAATCATTACTAAGTGGTAATTCAATCAGCTGATATGATGCATCTCAACTCAACAGATGAACAGATGAAGGTAAAAATCAATAAGCAAAAAGATAGACATAGGACATGTCTCCACTTTGTCCAATTGTACTAAATTATTCTGGATACAGGTGCCGCCATCTTTTGACGTCATTGCATTAAAAGCATTCTGAGGAGGAAGTTGCTATATCAAGTCCAATATCAATGCTCGACCAATCGCGATACAGTTGTTAATCATGGTGTTTCATCCTTTTGTTTATTGCATCAAATAACTAATTAAAAATGTGCCAGAAGAATGGACACTTGAACAGACAGCAAAATAAGCAGTATATCGCCATGGCTGAGTATCTTGGAATTGTTTATTCTGTTTAATCAATGCCAGTGACTCTAAACATATTTCTTTCCCTCAGGAGGGAGTGATCCATGATGTCCCTCGTTTTTCCCTTTTCTTCATTTCATTTGGGTTCCAAGTGATTGAACTTATTCTCTCTGCTGTGGCTGATGTCACCCCAGAAATGGAGGAGTTAGTAAAAAAGGTAGCTGGAAACCCAAATAGAAGCATTTTCTATCTTAATACATAGCATTTACATTGCTAATAATCAATCTATAAGTTGTTTGTTTTATAATTTTTTTCTATTTGCAGAATCCTGAGGCTGGTGCTCCATTTCTGAGCAGAATCACCTTCAACTGGTTTAACAGGTGAACTAGAATTTGCTACAGTAAGAATACAGACACACCATGATTTCTAGAAACCAACCGCTTCTCTTTGTCTCTGCAGTATGCTGATAAAGGGCCACAAGCAAACGCTGGTTCAGGAGGACCTGTGGGAGCTGAAAGAGGCTGACAAAACTGGTTCCATCAGCAAAATATTTCACTCTTTCATGCGGTCGGATGTGGCTGCAGCTCGCGTTCGCCTCCAAGCCCGACTGAAGAAGAAACGGGAAACAGACAGTGCCAAAGCCAAGGAAGAGGCCTTTGAAAATGGCTTCAGCAACGGCCTGGGTGCAGGCGTCAGTCAGGATGTGTTGATGATGGTGAGGGTGTGCAGAGAAACACACACACACACACTCTTCCCATCCAAATGGGTTTTGTACATATTAGAGCCATTGATTTATTTGCCTGTTGTGCCAGATTCATTGTTCTTCAAACATTTTTCTTCAGGAGAAAAAGGGAGAGAAAAGAGATGAAAAAAAGAAAAAGGGGAAGAAAGCTGACTATCCGAAATCGTGGCTGTATACAACAATTTTCAAGAGCTGTAAAATAGAATTCCTCATATCTGCCCTCTTCAAAGTTGTGCAGGACTTACTGGTTTTTGCCAGCCCTCTAATTCTGAAGTGAGTCAAGTTTCAAATAAGCTCCCCTCATCATTTTTAGAATATGTTGCAGATTTTGTTCAGATTGATGTGTTTTTTTCATTGATTATGATTGATTGAGATATAATTGTTTATTACACAACCAGATGGTAACCTTGCACCTAACTGACAATAAAGCAGAATTTAGTGTTTACTGCTCATTGCTACCTCACCCCTGTCAGCGCTCATGCAATCATTAACTCAGAGGTTAGGGTGAGGTATATCCTCACTGGATAACCCAGGGAGTCAGTATACATACAACTGCATAAACCTATGAACGGACTCTGTCACTTACAATTCAGTTCACGTCAAAGCTATAAAAATAGAGCTGCTCTGCTGTATTTTTGTGAATAACCCTTGAGTCATTCATCACTCAGTGAGTTAGTGATTAGGTCAAACATCAACACATCTCACCATGCCCCACAGGGGGAGGGGACATTGTAAGGAAAGTAAACAGAAAACAAAATGAAGGAAAATATAATACTTAATACGATTAGGCGTTAGATAACTGCAGCTATATGATTGAAATACCACAGTACCTTGTGTTCTGTCATCACTATTTGCTATTTTCTTTTGCCAGAGCGATGATCGCCTTCACTCAGGACAAATCCAGCTATGCCTGGGAGGGATACCTCTATTCAGTGACGCTCCTGGTGGTGGCCATTCTGCAGTCCCTGTGCTTGCAGCAATACTTCCAACGCTGCTTTTTGCTGGGGATACAGGTCCGCACCGCCATCATGGATGCTGTGTACAAAAAGGTGAGAGGAGTCACCCAAGTTCACAACTTTACAAAATAAAAGCCTTGTAATTTCGGTCGATAAAAAGAAAAGTTGTGTTTTTACTTTGAAGACAATGTTGTTGCCATGAAGGAGACCTGTGAATAGCTGTCTCAGGTCACTATGGCAAACTAAAAATAAGCTGTAGTTTATCAGAGGATGGCGATGAACGGTAGATATGCTTTCCCCGAACAGTAGTGGAAATAATAGGTAGATGATGAGCACACAATCGTTGCCAAAAAGAACAAATTGTTGTGTGTCACAGTCAGCGCCGCCGCTCCCATAACGCGCACTACGCACTGTGCGTAGGGCACCAAGTCCTGAGGGGGCACCAAAAAATAGGCAACTGAAAGATCATCATCGTTCTAATAATTATGTAGCCGAGCGTTTGGTTGTATCATAGGTCCGGACTCAGCCGACAAAGCTACACGAGAGCAGGTCATGCGCTCAGGACAGCACACCCGTTTATTCTCCGTTCACTTTGCAACTTCACTCATCACAGAACCCACTTCCTTTAAAACCCCCTTTCAAAATAAGAGTCAGTACCAACAACCCGCTTAGAACAGGAAATACAAGTCAACCCTCAACAATAATGTCATTAAATAAAATAGCTTACAATTATAATGCCGATATTATTTCAGTATAGCAATATTAGGTACCTTTTGGGCATATATATCACAAAACAGGCAGAACAAAAGATATATATTTAATTGCTCAAAAAAAAAGTTACATGACAAGTCCTGTCATTGAGAGTCCATCAGCAGGTGACAATGTAGAGACCTGTGTGCCCCCTCCAACTGATCCTGCTCTTTGGCCGCCACAAGTTTTAGACGCAGATTGTGTTGAAATACTACAAAGAGGTCCATTTAAAATCCCATCAGATTTTAATTTTCAAAGGGGACTAGATGGCAGGGAGTTTCATAGTAGCCTACAATTCAAAACACTCTCAAATGGAGTGAAAATCATGAGAAGTTGGCTTGTTTACTCGCAACAAAGCAAAGCTGTGAAGATCTGGGATGACTATTTAATTTCTACGAAGATTTTGCACATCCCAATACTTGTGTGTATGTATGTTTTGGCTGTTCTGTGTACTGTGTTTACAAAGTAGATTTCCTTTTTCGTTTTAATAAAATGTTTAACTGGGGGGGCATCATAAAGGAGTTATGCTTAGGGCACCAAAATGGCTAGCAGCGGCACTGGTCACAGTCACCCTTTTTTCCTTCTAGATAAACTCCCTTAGCAAGGTACTGTGTAAGTGCGTGTTATAATAACCACACACCAACAGTCAAATAATTTGTTTAATAATTTGCTATTAAAAATAATACTAGTAGCAATCGCAGCTTTTCACCACATTGTTGTCATCTTGCTTCCTTTCCTCCTCCCTTGCGGTTGCATCTCACCCAGCATATCCCTCTTTATCCCTTTTCCCAAGGCACTGGTGATGTCTAATGACAACCGCAAAGAGTCGACGGTCGGAGAAACGATGAACATGATATCAGCTGATGCCCAGCGCTTCCACGATGTGACCTCCTTCATCCACCTGCTTTGGTCCTGCCCTCTGCAGATCATCCTGTCGATCCTTTTTTTGTGGTCGGAAATAGGACCTTCTGCATTGATAGGACTGGCAGTCATGATTTTGGTGGCGCCGATGAATGTGGTGCTCACCACAAAGGCCAGATCTTTCCAGGTCAGCAGAATTGCGTTTAAAACAAGATAGTTCTCGAAGCTTGAGAAAATAATAATCTGTGGTAAAAATGTATTAAAATACGACACCAAACCACAATTATAGTCAAGAAGTATTTGTTTATTGTATGTCCACGTCCCTAATTATTAACAATGAGATTTTTCATGCTTTCCATTATTCTATTGGAAGTGTGCAGAAATGCTCTGCTGTATGTCGACTCTTCTTGACAAACAGTAGAGAAAAAGCTTAACAACCACATAATCCTAATTTGAGAAATGTAACGGTTGTTTTTAAAGAGCTGTGGCTCCAGTCTTTGCACATTGGTAACAGAAGTTAAAGGGATAGATCACACAGAAATGAAAATTCACTCATTATCTACTCACCACTATGCCCATGGAGGGGTGGGTGAAGTGTTTGAGTCCACAAAACACTTTAGGAGTCTCAGGGGTAATAATGGGCCAAGCATTTGTTTCACCAGATTAAGAAAGTGTTTGTCTTGTAGACAGGAGAAATTCTCAATTTTTGACATAAGACATTTCCATAAAAATGTGAAACGGCTTTGAGAAAAGATGATTTAAGGGTTGCTTTTTGATGAATTAAACCTCTCTCTCTGATTGATCTATTTTCAGGTAGACAACATGAAGTTTAAAGACAAGAGACTGAAGATTATGAACGAAATACTCAATGGGATCAAGGTGAGTTTCCTTATTTAGTTGGCCCACTCTGTCGTGACTGGTCAACCATTTCCAGTGAATGTAGGAAATCTCCGCTCTGACTTCACCTGGCTTCGTGTGGAGGCATGACTCTCCACTCTGTGTTTTCTGTGGGGGACTGGAGATCCCTTTACAATAGACTTTGTACTTTTTACTTTGCAGACCTTTTACAGACACGAAAAAACCTATACAACACACGGAGGAAAGAGAAAGTGAAAAAGTTTAATATGTTTCCTTTAATTCATAGTTAATATCTCCCATCATTGTTAACTGGTGTCAGATTACCACCTCTACTCCTTTTTTCTGGGTAAAAATATTTCAGCCACATCAATGGAGGTGGGCGACTCCAAGTGAGTCCATCCTCATATGAAAGGCTTTATGCTCAAAAGGGAAAAAGCTAAAAATACGCTGCAGTGTTTTCTATTGTTCTGCAATAACCTCCTGTGGTTTATTAACATTGACTGCATAATATATGAAAGTTATTTTTCTGTTCCCCCACCCTTCCTTTTCCTTGTCCCTCTACAATACCCCCTACTCCCCCGTCCCTCTCTTTGTCCTTCCACCAGATTTTGAAGCTGTATGCGTGGGAGCCATCCTTCCAGACGCAGGTCGAAGGCATTAGGGAGGATGAACTTAAAGTCATGAGAAAGTTTGCCTATTTGTCAAGTGTCTCTAGCCTCATCTTCATATGTACTCCAGTTCTGGTGAGTCCTGGGAAAGAGCATCACAGAAACACAAGAGGCTGGTCAAGGATGGTCTTTGCAAATAATTGCTTTTCCTCACCTTTCTGCAGGTTTCTGTGCTCTCATTTACGGTGTACGTTTTGCTGAGCCCGGAAAATATTTTGACTCCTGAGAAAGCTTTTACTTCCATCACGATTTTTAACCTCCTACGATTCCCCCTCTCTATGATGCCCATGGTCATCGCCATGATAGTTCAAGTAAGGGAAGCACGATTCATTCAAGAGCCCACATAAAAAGAAACTATCACAGAACCACACTAACCTGCTCTTAATCACTTCAGACAGAAGTGTCTAAGGATCGCCTGGAAAAGTTTCTGGGAGGTGAAGACCTTGAAAGTGACCTTGTGCAGCATGACCCCAGTTGCAGTATGTGCGCTTTCCGTTGTGTTCCTCATCAGAGCAACAAAACTTATTTACCTATTTGTTTATACCTGTAAACTTCCTCTGACTTATCTGTGCTTCTGTTTTCATTTGTTAGACTCTGCTGTCAGCGTATGTGACTGTTCCTTTGCTTGGGAAAGAGATGCCGAACCTCTGCTTACAGAGTATGGCGGTTTTGTTAAACACTTTGCACGTTTGATGATTCAGTTATATGGCTACAAAAACTTGTCTTTTAATGTCTTTTTGTGTTTTTCACAATATTGACATATATATGTGCTCCGTGTATGTTTCCAGTGTGTCCTTAGACATTAAGCCTGGTCGGTTGATAGCAGTGGTGGGAGCAGTGGGCTCCGGAAAGTCGTCTCTCATATCAGCTCTCCTGGGAGAGATGCACAAGGTCAAGGGTTTTGTCAGCATTCAGGTGAAATCCTATTTCTGACATTATATCTGTCAAATAATAATACGTGTGTTTAGCCAAGGACATGCCATGTGGACACAACTCGTATGTTCCATATGGTAGGAGGCTGGTCCACCTTATGGTTAGAAGGAATTAGAAAGGCTCTTACATGTCTTCCTTTCCAGGGTTCCCTTGCATATGTGCCACAGCAAGCCTGGATCCAAAATGCCACTCTGAGGGATAATATCATGTTCGGCTCTCCCACTGAGGAGAAGAGGCTGCAGGAGGTGATTGATGCTACTGCCCTGCGCCCTGACCTGGAGCTGCTGCCTGCTGGAGACCTGACTGAGATTGGAGAGAAGGTAAGAATCTTAGAAGGGTATCAAGGGTTTGAGACCTCATGGATCTTAATATGATACTGTTATACTTTATTGATTAATATATTTCTTAGTGGTAAAATATCCTAATAGTAACCTAATATTTTCTTCATCCCCCTCAGGGCATCAATCTCTCCGGAGGTCAGAAGCAGCGTATTAGCTTGGCGCGAGCAGTTTATAGTCAGGCTGATATTTATCTGTTGGATGACCCCTTGTCTGCAGTGGACTCTCATGTGGGAAAACATATCTTTGAGAAAGTGATTGGACCTAAAGGACTTCTCAAAGATAAGGTTTGTACTTAACCTGCATTAGAGCATTGATCTGTATTAAATTAACCACTTGTGACCCCCTTTGTTGAATGCAGTGTATTGGTAACAGTTCAGTATCTGATTATTCATTTTTGATCAAAAATGTGTATGTTGATTTACTGGCCTTCTTGGACATCTGCAGCAGTAAATGTTTTGACATTTTTAAAGTGAATCATGGTTTCACAGCCACGGCTCAATGTGTCTATCTGCACAGACTCGTGTCCTGGTGACTCATGGCATGAGCTTCCTGCCTGACGTTGATGAAATAGTGGTGTTGCTGGATGGAGTGATTTCTGAGGTTGGATCCTACAAGAGCCTACGCGCCAACAAAGGGGCTTTTTCTGAGTTTCTCGACACATATGCCAAAGAAGAAAGAAAACGGACCTATTCAGGTAATTTTGCTTTTTGTTTTTCTCACAGCATCATCACTCAACATAAGCTGCACAATTTTCTGTTATTAAGAGACGCAACCGATAAAACTCACGCCTGTCACCCTATCTGCTTTACTATATGATTATGAGTTGGCATTATTTCAATATGTTGTAAGAAAGATTCTGGCCTTTTCTTTGTATTTGTGTTAACACATTATATTAATGGGATTAACTCAATTCCCTTCCTGCCTGAAATCCACCAAAATGCACATCATGATAGCCGTCATTGAATAAAGCCATCTGGAAAAAATGTATAATATAATATAATAATATGTTTAATGTGTGACCATGTTTACTCAGACAGTTCCCAAGCCAGCACAGACCTGCCTCTCGTCTCTGAAAGCGAGGACACTCATGTTGACTCAGCTCTGGAGGACGCGGTTACTCTGACGCTGAAGAGAGAAAACAGCATTCGCCGCAGCAAGAGAAATGGAAGGTTAGAACTGAGTGAGCGAGGGAGGGAGTGAGTGAGTTGGAATCATCACAATGTATGTGTGTGTGTGTGTTTCATAAATATTGTGTCATAGAGGAGTGTTGTTGTATATTCTTCTCCAACTTTATTTCTTTTTATTTAAATTTTTTCTAGTATCAGACGAAGAAAAAACAGTAGTTTCAGAGAACCAGAGTCTGCTGGTAAATCCAAGGAAGGCGAGAGGATAATAGAGAAGGAAACTATGGAAACAGGACAGGTATTATGAATATGTTCCCGGTCCGCCTAAATACTTTTTTAACCACACAAAAGACACAAAGTTAGAACTTGAAAAGTAAAACTTGTTTCCTTAACACGTTTTCTGCTCTTTGATATCCAGGTGAAGTACGCAGTGTATCTTCAGTACATGCGAGCCATTGGCTGGGTGTATTCCATCGGCGCTGTGTTTTTTTATGCTGCCTTTAGCGGCGCTTTAGTGGGTCAGAGTTTTTGGCTGAGTGAATGGACCAATGATGCAGTGGTCTACTACAACAGGACATACCCTAACTCCTTGAGGGATACCAGGATAGCAGTGTATGGAGCTCTTGGATTTGTGCAGGGTAAATGGAAAGTTATTCACACTGTATCCATTGCTTTTTATGCCTATTTTACACCCTTTTTTTGCGATTCTGATTTCTACAGTTAATGTTAATTTTCCCATATTGATGTTAAAATGTCGCGGTAGATCAGGTCAGATCAGGGTAACTGACCAGACTGTGATTTTATGCCAGGCTTTTCACATTTGTCCTATTTAGACAGTACAATCTTTAATCTTGTCTCCCTTTAACTCTAACAGCTATGGTGGTGAGCAAAACTCAAATGTACAAAACAGAAGCAACTATTTTTTAATCTAGAGAAGTATGCGCTTGAATCTTAACTTTAGTTATTTTTAGAACACGTACTCGTGTTTTTTTGGAAAATGTATTTCAATGTGTGTGGCATATGTAAACACTCTATTAAAAAAAACAATCTCTCCTTTTACGACAGCTCTCTTTTCGTTCATTGGGACACTGCTCTTAGCCAGTGGTTCCATCTCTGCCTCTCGTATTCTGCACTCAAGACTCCTCAACAACATACTGCGAGTTCCAATGGTGTTCTTTGACACTACGCCACTCGGAAGAGTGGTCAACCGCTTTGCAAAGGTAGAATTTTATCATGTATTCTTTCATATATGTTTAATCATTTTTCAAATTCTTTCGTTTCTTGTCTGTTCTTGCTTTGCTGCCTTTTGACATGTCAATACCAATATATTCTTAAAAAAGTAATTGTAAGACTGCATCAGGTTGTCTCAGTGGAATACCAGGATATATCAGACTAATCTGATGGACTGTTAAGCACTGTTTAATTATTCATACAAAACGGTTCAGCCCGCAGCCGTAGTTAATATGGAGATTTCAAGGCTTCTAATGCACACAAAATAAATGATGGACACATACACATACAGAAGAAACACTTTAGAAGCCTTTAAACTCAGTGTCCCTTCCTCCTGCAGTCAGTTAAACAATCAGTAAAACTCTTAGTGTTTAGCACCTTTTGCACACGTTCAGGTGATAGTATGATAAACAAATGTGAACAGCAAAGTGAGCAAAAAAATATTCTGGCTAATGCACATGACAAATTAAACAAAATATACAAACTAATAAAAAAGATTTAAATAAAAATGAATCAAACAGGCAAACAATAGTGATAACTACAGTATAACTAACAGTATATGGGGGGGAGGGACAGACAATACATTAATCAAAGCAATAGATTAAATAATGTCCATAAACACTCCAATCACAAGACAGACTAATGACATAGGTTTTAAGTCTGTAATTAAATCATCAGTACTTTCAGCTGCTCTCAAATCCTCGAGCATAATGTTCAAGTGGCTAGAAACATAAAAACTGCCTCATGACCCAACTGGTTCAGCAACTTCAAACTTCTAGACAACTAAGTAAGTGAAAGACCACAAAGAAAGTATTTAAAAATGTATAAAAATCAATATGGAAACTGACAGGCAACCAATTTAAGGATTTTGAAACAGACAGCAGATTTCTCAATCAATTCCCAAATTCAATTCTCCCTGGCGTCCCCTCAGATTACCTTGAATTAAAGTAAATCTCCAGGAGCTACGGCTCTCCAACACTTTATTATGTAGGTTGTGTTGTTTTAATCTGCTTTGGGCCACCTCTAATGAAGACCAACTTTTTTCACACTCCTAAAGGACATTTACACGATAGATGAAGCCATTCCTATGTCAGTTCGCTCCTGGATCCAGTGCCTGCTGAGTGTGCTGTCGACACTGGTCCTCATCTGGATCGCCACTCCTATCTTCATCGCCATCACCATTCCTCTGGCTGTGATCTACTACATCGTACAGGCAAGTGGAACAAGATAGAGCAGGAAAATTGAGGATTGAAAAATTAAAAAGAGACTTGTTTTTTGAAACCAAACAGAATGCAATGTAAACAATGAATGTTGCAGAGAGGAAAGGTCTATCGACTATCTAGTGATTTTGTCTTGTCTTCTCTCTGCACCTAGCGCCTCTATTTAAACTCTTCAAGACAGCTACGTCGGTTGGACTCGGTTTCTCGCTCTCCTATATACTCTCACTTTGGTGAGACAGTGTCGGGTCTGTCAGTGATAAGAGCCTACGGACATCAAGAGAGGTTTCTCGAAAAAAATGAAATCATTTTGGATCAAAACCTCAAGAGCGTCTACCCATGGGTAGCGTCAAACAGGTCAGATATTCACCACCAAATCCAAATACGTTCATTTTCAATTTTGGAGTTTGATAATAAATGATGACACTTTTTATGTGTGTGTGTGTGTATTTCTCGGCATGTTTGTTTACTGTACAGATGGCTGGCAATCCGTCTTGAGTTCCTAGGAAACCTGGTGGTGTTTTTTTCGGCTCTGTTAGCCGTTATAAACAGAGATACCTTGGACAGCAGCTTGGTCGGCCTGTCGATATCCTCCGCCCTTAATGTCAGTCACTGATACACACTCACAGATAATCATACCTTTGTAAATGGCAATGATTATTACAGTTTCATAATTCTGGTGATGATGATGTATAATAGTGCTCACCATGTAAACAGAGGCCTCTCCTCTTGGGACTTTGCAGATAACGCAGAGCCTCAACTGGCTGGTGAGAATGAACACAGAGCTGGAGACCAATATCGTAGCTGTGGAGAGAGTGAGCGAATACTCTGAGACAGAAAACGAGGTAGGACAAATTGAGTTTGTCCCAATATTCACAAACATTATCTAATTTCCAAATGTTGCAGCAGACCATTCCCACCATTTTCTCCTGTCTTCTCTTGTCTTTGTTCTCAATAGGCTGAGTGGGTAAATGATAACCGACCTCCAGATAACTGGCCCGAGGAAGGAAAGCTGGAGTTTGACAACTACATGGTCCGTTATAGACCTGGATTAGACCTAGTGCTGCATGGAATCTCCTGTGACATCGGGGGCACTGAGAAGGTGCGTTAGTGTGTGTGTGTGTGTGTGTGTGTGTGTGTGTGTGTCTGTGTGTGGGGAATTTTCGTCCTTAAAAAAGCAAGTCCTCTACAAAGTAAAACATTAAATTCTCCAGGAATTCAATGCAAGTCGATGTAATGTCCTCTGACGTATTTGAGACACGACTGTGTGTGTGTAACAAGCCTGAAGGATGTATCAAAATTCCCTTAGACCCCATTCAGACCTGGTATTAACGTACATCCTGAGTGATCTGATCACAAGTGGTCCGCTGTAAGTTCACACCCGATGTCTCAGATCCAATTTGGAGGTGGTCTGGAAAGCAAGTGGCCACATTTTTTTTGCTGCGTGAACCCAAATGCATTGTGGGACACACAAGAAGGACCGCCTACTCATCTTAGGTCCTCTAACCTGCTTCAGTTTCACAATGGATCAAACATATTTGTATGCATCTCAGCGCGTCATTGCAGCTCTGCTCATTGATTCATTAAGCTCCTTCTGAATTGCAAACACACGGCGACATATCTGGAAATGTAGACTGGCTTCAACGCTGCGTTTGATCTTTGCGAACACAAATAGCGTTTGGATTACTTGCATATGGAGCAGTGGAGGGAGATATGATCAGAAGTGGTCACAGGAGACTCACTCAGAATGCTTTTTAATACCAGGTGTGACCAGGGCTTTATCTACTGACCAATAGAATTGTGTCTGTGTCCGTGTGCTGGTTAGCTTCTTACGTTATTGGAACATCTGCAACAAAGCTGAGAGGACTATGAAGGCTATAAGATACTAATCCTCCAGATGGCTTATAACTGGGACTGATTCTTCATTAGACAGTCTGCCGGCTACAGTTGGACACATTATGAAGAAAAGCTGCTGCTACTCCTGTAAGCCTAAATTAAATGTGATTATCAGGTGTTTAAATAACTAGGTGTGACAAACTCAATATTTAATTTGCAGTAAGAATATAAAACCACATGATTAACCAGGGGGAAAAGCTACAAATTAGTGCTTAAAATGTATGCATCAGAAAACACAAATTCACTCTGTATACATTCAGAAACAGATTCACACACAGTTATAACCCCTGTGTGAAAAATAAAAACGTGTCAGCCGTTGTTACGTTATGTTTTTTGTGTGATCTTTCTTGCTGCATCCAGATTGGTATAGTGGGCCGCACAGGAGCTGGGAAATCAAGCCTAACAAACTGCCTGTTCCGAATAATTGAATCTGCTGGAGGTCGCATCGTCATTGACGGTATAGATATCGCCACCATCGGCCTGCACGACCTGAGAAGAAGGCTTACGATCATACCACAGGTATACACACACACAAACACACAAACACACGCAGCCCGCACATAGCATTCAGTGTTAAATGGTACAGTGATTGATCCCAATCCTCTGGACGCAGGATCCAGTGTTGTTTTCCGGGAGCTTGAGGATGAACCTGGACCCATTTGACAAATTCAGTGATGAGAACATCTGGAGAGTGCTGGAGCTCTCCCATCTGACGGACTATGTAGGGGCGCTGCCTGAAAAATTACAATATGAAGTGACGGAGGGAGGAGAGAACCTCAGGTAGGCCATAGAAATAACCATCACTCTTCTATATTACTAAAGATTAAAGCTATAGCAAAGGAGGACATCTGAAAACAGTAGCCTGTATGGTCAAATTTCAGTTGTTTAGGAAAATCACTTGTTATTGTAAATCCTCTAATATGATGAAGCCAATCATTGCATATCAAGTCAGTGAGAGAG